>NC_134403.1:277372284-277672284 GCF_038048845.1 Mixophyes fleayi
TTCCTGAGACATGCAGATGGCATGGTCAGAATTTGTGATAAACAACATGAATCTATGGATCCATCCTGCCCTGTGTCAACGGTGCAAGCTGCTGGTGGGTGTGTAATGGTGTGGAAAATGTTTTCTTATCACACATTAGGCCCCTTAACACTAATTGTGCAGTGTTTAAATACCACAGTTTACCTGTTACTGACCATGTGCATCCCTTTATGGTAACCATATGCCTATTTTCTAAAGGATAACATGCCATATCACCATGTCATCAAGCACACATCATCTTAAGCTGTTTCCATGAACAATAAGTTAGGGGTACTCCAATGCCCTCCACTGTCACCATTTCTTAATCCAACAGAGCATGAATATGCAGATGACAAACTTGCAGTAACTGTGTGATGAATCCATGCCACTAAGAATTCAGGTTGTTCTGAGTCAAAGGGGGGGTTACCCAGTACTAGAAAGGTATCCCTAGTAAAGCGGCCACCGAGTGTACACATACATATATTTATAGGAAGTGTGTCCATGCAATCTTGCTTATACGCAGCCCCATCTCCCTGCTATCTGTCAAAATTACTCGTTTAGAAATCCCCAGGGCAAGGGCATATATAAGAGTATATATAAAAAATACTGTAAACACAGCAGAGTTCACTCTGATAGAAAGCAATGAACTAAAGAAGCTATGCAAGGGGACTATCACAAAATTAACCTTTTGGATCTGTTAAGTGGTTTTAGGTTACAAAAACTCCTTTCCTTTAACATTTAAATAACACCACTTGACAGTCATTTTGTTCAAACCAATTTAGGTACACTGCGAAATTAACAAATTAGCAACAGCTTCCCGAAGATAAAAAAAAAAGTGAGCCATAATTCTATTTTTTTATCTTGAGCTCAAGATCAACAGTCAGCTGATCAGCTGATCAACCGCCGATGAAATGCTGGGATTGCTCCCGATGAACCTGTCATATATTGTGGAAGACTGAAGATGACAATTGATCTAAAATAAAATAAATATAGACAAAAGGACATGGAATTTTCTATTTGCTGAGTACAACTAATTCTATGATTTTTTTTTTTTACTGGAAGATAGTAACAAAACCAAGTTGTTTTTTTTAAATGTTTTTTTCCTTCTTCTCCCAGGAAGACTAAAGGAAGGAATCACATATATATATATAATCTTTCTATAATGTTTCCATGTCCCTCTTCTGGTTATTTTGAAAGACTGGTATAAAAAAGATTGAATTATTAATGTAAACTTCAGAGTAGCCAACCAGGATGGTAAGCTCTTGCAAGGTGGCAATCCCTTAATCCCTAAAACAACAGTTGTTGAGTGTGCAGTTCATAGAGTCCTGTGATCTTCTGATTTGTTCTTTGGAAGGGCTTGCTACCAAGCAACAACTAGTGAATATAATATCCAGTACCTGATGGTTGCTCTGAGGAACTGGAGTTTCTGTGACTCGGTTGATCTCCAACAGTGTTTGAAAAAAGCATGTGAGGAAGACCAACTGGCTGCATACATAATAACTGGGAAGCAAATGCCTGCCTCTACGGCCTTGTTAATGGAGCAGTCTCATAAGTAGTAGACTTTAAATTGTTTCTGTTTTTGATCCTGGCATTTGACATGAAGGATAAAATTCATCTCCTTATGGCATTGTGTCTGGGCTACTCTGTAGAGCTCTTGACATGTGATGAGGAATTTGGAAATATCTTCTCTATGTGTTGCTGTGACTTGTAAATAGATAGTTAAGCATCCTACTATGCATAATCTAGGTTTAATAGTATCAGAAACAAGGCCTAACCCAATGCCTGGTTAATTGTATGTGTTTTATTTCTAACTTTGAGAATTAAATGGAATCAAGTGGGCATCTGGCTCATCCATACTAATAAAGATGCCAGTATTCTAAACAGCAAACCTATCAGTAAAGAAGGGTTATCAAAGGACTCCAGGCTTGTCAATAGAGTTTTCTATGTCCCGAGTATTGGAGTACCTAGGTACTATTGACCTAGAGGAGAAGCTCCTTTATGAGGTCATGTATAGTCTACCTTCCATCAAGTTTGGGATTATAATACTAAGGACTATGACTATGGCTATAAGTGTGGACATAGCCAATCCATTATAGAAGCTTTCAACTACCAGAGCTGATCAAGCTGATTATAGGGAAGAGTTTATTATGATCACTCTGCTGATTTTTAAACCAAAGTATTTGATCTAGTGCATGGCCTAAGGAAAGCCTCTAATAAGCTTATAGTAATTAACATCCCAGCAATGCCATCCACATAGACTGAGGTAGTCTGAGAAGGAGGGCTTCTGTTCCCTAGAAGCATTCTGGAAGATTTAGTTGGTGAAGCAGAGGGAACTGGATACTGGAGGGCCATAGGGGATATATCAAAATTATTTCTCTGAAGTGTCTTGTGGAGTACCTTCAAAAGGAAGTTTGGGGTGAGAATTCATAGGCGTAGACCATCCATAGGTATGACAAATCATCCATCCCCCATGTTTCTGTATACCGCACTCTGGGCACAAACCTTGGATCAGAGTATTGGAGGAAATGGTAAATAGTATATTTGTAGGTTGTCGAATGTCTGCAACCCTTTGAAAAGTCAAGGGTGTCAAGGGACATGGTTGAAAGATTGATTTGTTTTTGCAACACCCACCTGCACAACACCTTGAAAGGTTTCTCTGTAAAGGGATTTGGATTTTATGACTCCTAATCAATTTATGTAAGATACCGCAGTCTTGTCCCATTTTAGCAAGACTGAAACTGACTGAAGGATGAGGAAATATTAGAGCTCAGTTTGGCAACGTGGCAGTTCTTTTAATATGTTGATGTGGACACTGAATCCTATCTGAGTCCATGTGCCCCTTACAATTGAGGTGTGGGTCACACCTCCCCAGCCTGTGAGGGATGCGTCTGTGGTAATGGTGATGGTAAAAGGACCAATGTTCAGAGGTTGTTTCACTCTGAGCAGGTACCCAAGGAAAAGCTGTGTTACCACATTCTGGTTTAGTTCATCTCATCCGCTTGCTTGAAATCTTGGGATAATCAGCAGATTAGTCACTATTGAAGGTGTGCCCTCTTAATCTTACTGGGGGTATCTCTGCAGTAGGTCCTCACCCACCCATCTTAATTTTGTAAGTGATAGCGTTTTCTGGTCTTTATGCACCAGTTGGTTTCTGGCTCTGGACCCCGGGCTCTACATTATGTTGACTTATGGCTCCCGATCCAGGGCCCTGCATCTCTGTTGGTACAGGTTTCTGTTTCTGAATTATGGTGATCTGTGGCACAGACTACTCAGCTTGATTTTTGCATACCAGCTACTTCTTTTTCGTACACCTGCTACTTCTGCAGCACGCTCCTCTCAGCTCTACTATAGTTACATACTGAGTACATACTCATAGTTCAGTATGTCTTCCATCCACACTATGGGCCTGTCTCAGTAGTGCCACTGTTATTTCTAAGTGCTCAACTGTTTGTGCTTTTTGGTCTGTGTTATCATCACTCTGTCTGCATATCTGTCTCAAGGGAACATCATTTATACCACAGAGTTTCCTATTGTGAATCGGTGTCAGAGATACTTCTGCTTTACCAGTATGTCAGGGACACTGCTGCAATACCATTGATTGTCAACTACCAGAGATTTTCACTGAGGGTCTGGCTGTATGGATGAATAATTAGGATGTCGTTTAAGTAAATTAGGCAAAGGCTACTGGTGGAGGTGGCAAATAATAATCTTTAGTACCAGGGGCTGTCTGGCAAATTATAGCTCGAGGGGCGAGACTCGGCTCTGCTGCCTATTAGGAACATTTTAAAGGAAAAAAAAATGCACTTGCCCACTGTGGGAATGGGCTGGGGGGCAGATGCTTCACTTCCCCCCAGGCCAGTCAGCCCTTGCTTATTACTCTTGTGAAGACAAATGGGGCAACTGATAGGCCAAAAACTATTAGTGTCTACTTGTATGTCTGGCTCTTCTATCTGAAGTCAGAATCGTCTGTGGTTTTGGTAAACTGAAATAGTCTTTTAGGTCCTGATTCATTAAGGATCTTAACTTTAGAAACTTCTTATTTCAGTCTCCTGGACAAAACCATGTTACAATGCAAGGGGTGCAAATCAGTATTCTGTTTTGCACATAAGTTAAATACTGACGGTTTTTTCATGTAGCACACAAATACTTGATAGCTTATTTGTACACTGAAATTTAAAGTTGATATTTTGAATCAGACCCATAGTCCTATAGTTCTAGCTTTATGCTATAGAAATTATTGTCTCCTAGGTATGGTAAATCTGACAGAACCCCCATGTGGAAGTGTCTGTGCAAAAGAAATTGATTTAGACGTTCCATATTCATAATCAAGCTATTTTTTATGTGAATAAGGTGATAACCATTTTGGTATATTTTAGGCATAGTACTCCCAAATTGCAGAAAAATATCCTTGTCAGGAAAATCCTTAATCCCAAGCAGTCTAGATAAAAGATTCTTGTATTAGACTTGTGATATGATAATGTGGGTACTGGTGTCAGATAAATCCCACCAGAGTAAGCCAGCAGTTTGGGGGATGACTCGGGAGTATTGTCTGTGAGCTACTGAAATGTATTGTCACATTTTGGAGTATCCCTACAATGTAGAAAAAAAATTATGAAAGTACATAAAATTGATGCAGATAGTTTGTCCCATGCTTTATAATATCCTCAAATTAATACATATTATCATAGATGTCTAAATGTCTACTAGTTTTAAATGCAATGTCAGGTCATCAAAAATGGCTTAAAACCTAAAAAGTGCGCTCCTTTGTCTATTAGATATAAATTTAGGTGATGCAGTTTGTTCATAAAAGAGTTAAACAATGCACATGCTGTTCAACTTGAATCTCTTATTGTGCTTATGTGACTTAAAGGTGGCTTGCAGTAAAGAATAGGTCGAAGAAACACTGATGACGCAGTCTATATGTCTACAAGCCTGTTGTGCACTTGGCTTGCATTGTTAAACTGGCAGCTGTTTTGCATTTTTTAACGGTGGTAGGTAAGGCCTACACAGAGAGGCCCAATCAATCTTAACTGCTTCATAAAAACATTGAAACCAATGAATAAATGGTCTACTACTAAGAAATAAGTCTTTGTAAACATAAAATACCTCAGCACTCTATGCTTCTATTACGCTAACTATGTCAGATCTAAACTGTATGCCATGTGCTACAGTAGCGCATATACTAAAGTTCACATATGGGAATTAAAGTTTGATAAAAGATGCAATGCAATAAGAATATTATAATAAGAATAGAGATTTAAATGTGTTAAAAAGGCATTTGGGGTTAGAAGTCTGAGCATAGATTAGAGATTGGAAGTATGCTTGTATAGCAGTGTACAGAGCACTTCGATAGGAGTGGTGATAGCAGTATATGCGTTGACATCATTAGAGATACAAGATTTACGCCAGTGACGTTCAGCTTTACGAGAAAGTTTTTGTAGATTTTGTGTTACTTCAGTGTACCATGGTTGACAACGAAGTCTACGTGGAGTATGGAGAGTCGCTGGAGCCATTTGATCAAGGACAGTTGCTTTGGTGAAAATAAGTAACTGCCACATCAGGGGAGGAGAATGTAGAAGTTGGGGAGAGAAGGTGGAGAGAGGTGAAAAACTGTTGAAAATCGATAATAGAGTTAATATTCCTGTGGGTATGAGGAGGCTTGGAAGAGTTTGACAGCATGGAGGTTAAAGAACTGGGAGTGAGCTAATAACTAATAAGGTGATGATTCGAGAAGGGGAAAGGAGTGTTAAGGAAATTAGAAACTGAGCATAGTCTAGAGAAAACAAGATCAAGACAGTGGCCATCCTGATGAGTAGCAGATTCAATCCACTGTGAGAGGTCAACTGAGGAGGTTAGAGAGAGCTGTTTGGAAGTAGCATAGGGATTAGCAATAGAGATGTTGAAATCACCCATGATGATGGTGGGGATGTCAAAAGATAAGAAGTAAGGGAGCCCAGTGGCGCATGCAGGGGGGGTTTCTGAGTCTCTAGAAACCCCCCGTGTGCTAAGTGACCACTGTCCTATACATCAGCCACGGCGCTGTCAAAGAAGCGTCCGCGGCGGTGCTGTATTGTATACAGCACCGCCGCAGACACCTCTTAGACAGCGCAGCGGCTGCTGTATAGGACAGCGCTGGCGAAACGGAGCTGCTGCAGTTGGCGGGGAGAAACCCCCCCCGACAACCCTCCGTGCGCCCCTGGAGCCATGCAGAGAAAAGTGTTCAAGAAATTGTTGGCGGGGTCCAGGGGGGTGATAGATAACAGCAACGTGCATAGAGAATGGGTTACAAATCGTAACAGTATGTACTTCAAAAGATATGAACTTGAGTGATGGGACTGTGTAGAACTATGAATGTGCACTATGGGGAGAGATGTAGTCCAACCCCATCTTCTTGTTTGCCTCCAGGTCTGGGAGTGTAGGTGAAATGGAGACCACCATGTGATTGCGTGAGCCATGATTCTGTTATTGCCATAAGGTTTAGGTTGTTTGAGAGGAAGAGGTCATGTATGGAGGTAAGTTTGTTATAAACAGAGCGTGCATTCCAAATGGCACATTTAAAGGACTTTGGAAGAGATGGGAGACAGGTGTTGCGTTTGTGGTTTGCTGGATTTCGGTACTGTTCAGATATATATGCGTGTGGGAAAAGTGTTGGGAAGCTGGATGAGGTGATATATCACCAACTAATAGAAGCAGAGAAGAAGAAAGATAAGAAAGATGATTGTAAGATGTGTGTCCTTTATTTTCTGGCAACAGGGTGAGGCTGTTATAGCTATTGAATTTAAATAGGAAAACAGCTCATAAGTGTTAATTAGAGGTGAGTGAAGTAATGAAGGGACAATGTGGACAGAGGTGTGTGTTGCAAGAACTGGTACAGATTGTAATTAGATTAGCAGAGGAGACAAGGCAGTAACCAGATTGCTGAACCGGAAAGTGTTCCAGACTGGAACCAGAAATATAGACTGCACTGTCTGAACAGGGATAACAGAGAAGACTGCAGACTGCTGGGAACCAGGTTGGCATCTGGAGAATCAATGTTGCACTGGCAGCAGGTTAGGGCTATAGGAAATCCTTTTATACTAGCTGTTGTCACCTGATTGGAGACAGCAGTCAGCTGGGCTGAAGCAGCACTCCGACTGGCTGAGAGAGATCAGGTGACTAGATCCAAGATGGCAGGAACTGGTTTTTGAGGGAACCCTGGAGTGGAGACTGCTATCCCCTGATTGGAAGTTGCAATCAGCTGAGCTGAAGCAGTACTTTGATTGGCTGAGAGAGCAGGTGACTGAATCGAAGATACCAGTAACCATGTACTGGTATTGGAGGGATCTCTGAAGTGGAGACTGGGTAGCATCCTGCAGAGATATCTGAGACCAGCAGAGCCTGCGGACCACAGGGGCACCTTAGAAGGACAGTGAAGGGGTAAGTAACAGGACCTGAGAGCCTGATGAATGACATATACTTTTTTTTTTCTGTGCACTTCTTGAAAGAACCCCCACTTTCATCACCACTAAGAAATCACCAGAATATGAGTAGTCTGTTGCCACCTCACAGCATTTTATAAGTAGACTTGCTGCATTATCACACAGCGCTTCACGCCTATTTTGTATTTGATGCTTATTAACCGCTGAGAGCATTCTGCTGCCTGAGGCAGAAACAAAAATGGTGCCCCTTTCTTCCATTACATAGACTGCCATAGACAGTAGTGTATTCTACTAATACACTTTAAAGTGATTTACTGCAGTGTGATCACATGATCTGCACTGCAGCCACCTGGCTGCACAGAGGCACTCACAGCAACAGAGTATCCAGTTATGGAAGTGGAGAATCGTGGTGAAGCATGTCTGTGCCCTATGATCCTAACACATCCATGTCTTCAATTAATTATGAGAATGATGGCACATTTGTGTGCTATAAACTTTCTGATTGGTCAAAATTCACCTAGAAATAGAATTTCCTGCAAAAGTGCAATTGGAAAGTGCAAAACAACTCCCTTTGAAAGTATAGGGAAAAAGTAGGCTTTCCGACACCTTTGACAAGCCCAGGAATTCAAGTCTCTTTGCAAGGAGGAGAATTGGGGACACCTGTATAAATGCACCTTTTACACGGCTGACTGCTCATTTAAATAATTTCATACACAAAAAGAATATCATTTTCCAATTCATTGCAAAATAGGCAAATATTAGTTACTGCTAAGTTAGTGTTAGATTAGTATTCCTTATTCACACTAAGGAAGGAACATCACCGATCTGTTAGACTCCTCCCAGTAGATTCTGAAATCACCCTTGCAAATGCCATCTTGGCAAACAATTTCATCTGCTTAACCGTAAAACCAGGTGCATTTGTGCAAAAGTAGGCATGCAGCATCAATCAATGGCATTTACACAGAGCTGTTACACTTTCCTAAATAACCCTTAATGAATTAACATAGGAAGTCACTAAGAATGCAGGAGTTTTGACTCTTGCCAGTTTTTAGCACAAATAGACCACTTCAGTAAAGTCACTTTATTTAATCTGCTTTGTAATGTGTTGTGCATTCTGATTTCTAATACTTTACATAAGTTAATATTTTTAAGTTCTTTTTTAGAGAAAACCATTATACCTCTGGAAAAATTAATGGGATAACTACATACAAATTCATACCCTAATTTAAATATTAAAATTATTATTATTTATATATTTATAAAGTGCCACAGATTCTGTAGCACCAGATGCAAAAGCAAGTAACAAATAGATGAGGTAATACACGTCAGTAGCACAGATGAGTGTGAGTAATACTATGGGGATTTACACAGAGTGCAACAAAAGACATGACAGGATGTACGAGGGATAGGAGACAGACGTGGGACATTAGGTAGAGAGGACCTTGCTCACAAGGGCTTACATTCTAAAGGGGTGGCGAAAGACAGTGGGACCAACTGGGAGAAAAAATTAGGAAGAGGATGTGATAGATAGAATAGTTAGGAAGTGGTAGGAGAGGCGAGTTTGAAAAGGTGAGTTTTGAATGAGCATTTGAAGGACTGAAGGTTGGGGGAGAGTCGAGTGAGAAGGGTTAGGGAATTCCAAAGTTATGGGGCAGCACGGCAGAAATCTTGGAGGCGAGCATGGGAGGAGGTAATGAGAGGTGAATTGAGGCAGAGACGGAGCGGAGTGGTATAGGAGGTATGTACCTCGAGACAAGGTCAGAGATGTAAGGGGGAGAAGTGTTGGTAAAAGCTTTGTGAGGGTAAGGAGCTTGAACTGAATTCTGAAATGGATGGTTAGTCAATGGGATTTACGCAGAGGAGAAGCGGAAGAATGTGCATGAACTTTAAAATGGAAATTGAAAAAGCATTACCAGAGTCATGGAAAATACCATGCCAATTTACAGTCTTCATTGACCCTCAAATTGTCAGAACAAGACAAATAGCTTCAAATTTTATGCACTGATTACAAAAATAAACTTATGTATTTCAATGGTAATTAGAATCTGAAAAACAGAGGTAATAACAAACATGTATAAAAATAGAAATCTCAGAGTATTATAAATGATGTTACAAAATAAAATTCTCAGCATATTTCAGCCACACAATGATTGCTCTTTCTGCTACAGGCATTCAATAGCCTTTGTCATTGATGGTGCATGTCAAGTGCTCAGCATAAGGTGTTCAGGACACTTTCAGACTCATAAACTAATAAGAGTTCTATTTGTACTTAGACTAATATGCTGTAAGGTGTTGCATAATTTTAAGTCTTTTTTGTAACAATATGTGGTAATAAATAAATCATACCTCCCAACATTTGTGAATTCAGCACTGGAGCACGGCCCTGTTGTGATGGGGTTGCATGGTCATGTCACAATGGGTGCATGGCTATACACACACGGGGGCATGCAAAGTGTTTTTGAAGTGCTAGGCTGCCCCGTATTCTCCTCCCTGCCAAACACCTCTATTGCCGTATGTATAAGTGTGTATGGCACCCGTTCAATGAATGAGACATACCTCCCAATTTCCCCACCTGCAAGACAAAGCAATCCTGATCAGAATGATGGGACAGAGGCCTTAAATCAGGACTGTCCCGCCTAAATCAGGACATTTGGGAGGTATGAATAAATTTATGTCTAGCTTTCATTGATATTGGTTTTGTGGGACATGCATTTAATTGTGTATTCATTAACTTTATTTCATCAGTTTTATTTAGGTAAAGTCATGTGTCTGTCTCTCACAATGGAGGAAACTCATTTTGTGAGTTAAACCACTATTCATGAACACAGAGCCCATCAACTCTTTAGGAACAAATTATATTAATAAGACATTGAATCATATTCTTGAGGCCTAATAGACATTCATAAGGCTATAGTTCCTAGGGAATTGATAAGCTGCACTTTAACGGATATTTGTTCAATCCAAAATATGTCTTTGTCCAATGTGTGTAGGTCACAGGTGCTCTCTAAGTAACTTTAACAATAGTGACATAGCCTTTGTGAACCTTACATGTCTAACAAAGTTTGAATTGTTATGATTTCTCTGAACACTTCAATTGCTGTGAGGTTATATAAGTCATTTACCCAGTAGAGTGTGTGGATGATTGTCAGTCACACTCAGAACTGGGGGTTAGGGTAATTGGTTGTCAGACATTGGAATGTGACAACCTTGCTCTAGTTCACAAATTGCTTTGGAACTGATAATATTAGGAGAGTTTATTTCTATATTTACGTTTTTGATCATTTAATATGAACTCTCCAGTTGTTTCCAGCTTTCCCTGACAGTAGATACTGAATGCCAAAAATAAATACTTGTTTCTAATACTAAAGATTCCTTATATTTACAATCCAAAACCTGCCAACATTATTTTTCATGTAACTTAGAAAGTACAAGTTTTTAAAGTGATTATTATGAATATATTACAGGTATGTGTGTATAATGTAAACATTACTAAATGATTCTTTAAAAATATATTTGCGATAACAGAATGAAATGAAAGTGATTTAATGATAGCCAGGTTAGAATGCAGCTGTGGCAATGCTAGGACAAGCCTTAGAGAACCAGGCTGGTTAATATACAGACAAATGGCTTGTACTATTTGTGTATAAACACGGATATCTGCTGTATGGGCACTTGTAGTGAGTGCACAATAAACACTTGCTGGATATCTATCATCTTTTAGTTTAGTTAAAGGCTTTGGTTTATGTAATATTATAGTACCTGCAAGTATCTGGATAGGAAAGGTACAAAAAGTGGATTATGGTTTAGAGGGCAATAATTGGAGAACAGATAGATGCTGGACAATAGCTTCTGAGATATAGCACAGCCAATGTAAACTACCCTTATGGTTACAGTGTCATTGATTATTGAGGTACCATCATGGACTCCCTCTCTCTGTTTTGCTATCATTACTTCAAATGACTTTTATAGACTGAACCTATCTGGCATTTTATCATCATAAGTTGGCTAAAATCAAGGACAGCAATGTTGAAGCCTGTGTATAGTTTTTAATTATTTCATTTATAAACTGGTAGCCCTCACATTTTGCTGTCAGGATATCACAAAATTGCATTTTCATACCGTGCTGAATTCTATGGGATATTATATGGATATTAGTACAAAATGCATAAAGACCAGAAAAACTATAAGGTGTTCCTAATGCTCTATAGACAGTGGACATTACATATAGATTATTATTATTATTATTATTATCTTTGACTTATAAGGCACCACAAAGGGTCCGCAGCGGCGTACATTACATATACAGAAAACAGAACCAAGACACAACATGATACACAAATATATACAGACCCACGTGCATGGGTAAAGAAAATCAGATTATATATGACAGATAGTGAAAGGGATGGTAGAAATCAGCAGGAAGAAGGCCGAAGCTTAATAAAACAGGTAAAACAGGGCTAGCGCAGCAGGCCAAGAGGTACAGAGGGTGAAGGAACAGTAGAAGGAGCACACAAGGAAAGAGGGCCCTGCTCATGAGAGCTAACAACCTAAAGGGAAGGGGGAGACACAAAAAAGGGTGGTACTAACTAGGGGAGAGAGCCAGGACAAGAGAGTTAGGAGGACTGATAGACTTGAATAAAGAAATGAGTCTTAAGGGCACGCTTGAAGCCTTTGAGAGTAGATGCTAACCTGATGGAACGTGGAAGATCGTTCCACAGCAGGGGAGCAGCCCGGGCAAAAGTCCTGAAGACGAGAGTGAGAGGAGGTGATCAGTGAAGTAGTGAGACGGCGGTCAGAGGCAGAGCGGAGGGGACGGGTAGGAGTGTAGGTAGAGATGAGATTGGAGATGAAGGGAGGGGAAGATTGACTAAGAGCTTTAAAGGTGAGGGTGAGGAGTTTAAATTTAATTCTGTAGGGTATGGGGAGCCAATGTAGTGACTGTTGGAGGGAGACCGCAGAGATAGAGCGGCGGGAGAGAAAAATGAGGCGGGCAGCAGCATTGAGGATAGACTTAAGAGGATCAAGGCGAGAATCAGGTAGGCCCTAGAGAAGAAGGTTACAGTAGTCAAGGCGAGAGATAATAAGCGAGTGAACAAGGGTTTTCGTGGCTTCCGTGGTGAGAAAGGGAAGTATCTTAGAAATATTCCGAAGGTGGAAGTAACAGGATTTAGAGAGGGACAGAATGTGAGGCATAAATGAGAGGGAGGAATCAAGGATGGCCCCAAGGCATCGGACTTGGGGGACAGAAACGAGGGTAGTGTTATTAACAGAAATAGAGAGGGGGGGAGGTGGGAGAGTCCTGGCAGGGGGGAAGACTATAAGCTCGTTCTTGGAAATATTGAGTTTAAGGAAGCGTTGGGACATCCAAGATGAGATGGCCGAGAGATAGGAGGAGACACGAGACAGAAGGGAAGGGGAGAGGTCAGGGGATGAAAGATAGATTTGGGTATCATCAGCATAGAGGTGGTACTGGAGGCCAAAGGAGTGGATGAGGACACCAAGGGTAGGGGAAGAGGGGGTGATATAGATTCATGAGTAGAGACTGAGAAGGAGCGGTTGGTGAGGTAAGAGGAAAACCAGGAGATGACAGTGTTACATAGGCCTAAAGATTTGAGAGTTTGCAAAAGGAGTTTATGGTCAACGGTATCGAAGGCAGCAGAGAGGTCAAGAAGGATAAGAAGGGAGTAGTGCCTATTGGATTTAGCGAGGAGAAGGTCATTAGTGACCTTAGTGAGGGCAGTTTCAGTGGAGTGGAGGGGGCGAAAACCAGATTGGAGCGGGTCAAGTAGTGAGTGAGAGGAAAGAAAGGAGGTGAGACGGTTGTAGACAATCCGTTCAAGGAGTTTGGAGGCAAAAGGGAGGAGCGAAATAGGGCGGTAATTAGAGAGAGAGGCGGGATCAAGGGACTTTTTTTTGACTATGGGGGAGAAAAGAGCATGTTTAAAAGAGGAGGGGAAGATTCCAGAGGAGAGGGAGAGGTTGAGGTTGAGGAGGTGTGCAAGGTGGGAGCAGGCTTGGGAGAGAGGGAGCGGAGGAGGTGGGAGGGGATTGGGTCCTGTGTGCAAGTGGAGGGGAGAGAGGAAGAGAGAAGCGTATGGACTTCATCTGAAGATACCGGAGTGAAGGAAGAGAAGGAGGGTGAGCTAGCTGGAGGGGAGGGGAGAAAGAAGATAGCAGTAGCAGAGGAGGGTGAGAAGGGGGACAGAATGGGCATGGAGGGGGGAGAGGGTGGGGTAAGAAGGGACTGCTGGGAGATGTCATGACGTATAGACTCAATCTTGGAGGAGAAGTGGGTAGCAAAGTCGACAGCAGAGAGTGTGGTGGGGAGTGGGGGAGGGGGGGGAGAGGAGGGAGTTGAAGGTGGCAAAAAGCAGACGGGGGTTGGAGGATTGGGAAGAAGTGAGAGCTTTGAAGAAAGATTGTTTAGAGAGGGAAAGGGCCGAACTATAAGAGGCAAGCATGAACTTGAAGTGGAGAAAGTCAGCATGAGTGCGTGACTTTCTCCAAAGCCGTTCTGCACTGCGGGAGCATTTTTGAAGATAGCGGGTAAGTTTAGTATGCCACGGTTGTGGCGGGGACCGACGAAGCTTGATGGTGACAGCTGGGGCGACAGAGTCAAGTGCAGCGGTAAGAGTGCAATTGTAGAAGGAGACAGCCTTATCGGGGCAAGAATGAGTGGTGATGGGGGAGAGGAGCGAGCCCAGGGAGGAGGAGAAACTGGTAAGATCAACTGTGTCAAGATTATGCCTGGTGAGAGTAACCTTGGGGGCCGGGGACGATGAGAGGAGATGGTGGTCTGAGAGAGGAAAAGGTGAATTAATGAGGTCAGAGACAGTACCGAGGTGTGAAAAAAACAGATCTAGGGAGCGGCCACTGCGGTGGAAGGGAGAGGAGGACCATTGAGAGAGACCAAGGGAGGAGGAGAGGGAGAGAAGTTTGGAGGCAGCAGGGTCTGAGGGATTATCTATAGGGATATTAAAATCCCTCAAGATCAGGGAGGGAAGGTCAGAGGAGAGAAAGTGAGGGAGCCAGGTGGCAAAGTGATCAAGAAATTGGGAGATAGGACCAGTAGGAAGGTAGATAACAGCAACACGAAGGTGGACTGGGTGGAATAGGCGGATAGAGTGTACCTCAAAGGAGGAAAAAGAGAGGGAGTGTTCAGGGGGAAGAACCCGAAAAGAACAGCAAGAGGAGAGAAGTATGCCGACGCCACCACCTTGCCGTTCCCCAGGTCTGGGTGTGTGGGAGAAGGACAAGCCCCCGAAAGAGAGAGCAGCAGGAGAGGTAGTGTCCTCGGGGGATAGCCAGGTTTCAGTGATGGCAAGCAGGTTGAAGGATCTAGAGGTAAAGAGATCATGGATAGAGGTCAATTTGTTACAGACTGATCTGGCATTCCAGAGACCACAGGATAGTGGAAGAGAGGGAAGAGGAGAGATGTGGATGAGATTGTTGAGGTTGCTCGTCTGCAAGGGTGAGTATGATATGGAGAGAGGGGAATGACAGGAAGAGAGGGTTGGAATTGGACGAGACACAGAAATAAGAGGGGATTTGTCAGCAGACAGGAGATGAGGGGCAGGGGAGCAAGAGGTGGGGGAGGAGTGGAGATGGGGCAGATAAGGGGGTTTATGAATGGGAGAGGCAGAGGGTAGAAGTGACATGAGGGAGAATATAAGCTGGGGGGAAAGAGAGGGAGGAGGTAGGTAGGAGCAGATTGACACTGAGAAAAGTGCAGCGAAGGGGACAAGAGGGAAAGGGTGTGAGTAGGGAAAGGGAGGAGAGAGGAAAAGATGTAAGAGGGGGCAGCATGTTAGATCAGGGGCCCAGAGGCACAGAAGAGATGAGAGGAGTGAAATAGGGAGGGGGATGGGAAGTGACAGGGGGGAGTGAGGAGGAGGAAGAATATGGAAAGGTTGGACATGGGAAGCAGGGGGATAGAGGGAGAGGACAGAAGTGAGAGAGGAGTAAATCATGATAAAGCTAGAGAAGGTGTGGAATAGACAGTTGAAAGAAATCAGAAATCAAGAATGGTAAGAGCTTACAAGTGTAGTGAGGAAATGGTGAGAGCACAAGAGGTGAATAAAAAGAATGCAAAGGAAGAAGGAGAGAAAAGAGGAAGAAGAGATGTAAAGTATGAGTCAGGGAATAAGAAGCAGAAAGGACAGCAGAGATAGCAGATGGGTGGGTTTAGAAAAAACAGTTAGGTGAAACAGTAACATAAGGGATGATTGGAAGGCAATAGTACAAAACAAAGCGTAATACAAGGTGCACTGAGCTGGTTATACAAATCCACAGGACAAGAGGGAGCCAGGTCAAAGTTCAAGCTAAGTGGAGCAACAGTGTGGATTAAAATTGGGAATCCAAGCAGCATAAGAGGAATCACCAAGTCATAACACTGCAGCAGCCTGAATATGTGTGAGAAACAGTTCAGCAGGGAGTGTCCAGGCAGTTAGTAATCCAGGTGGTGAGGGATATCAGAGCTCAGGGCTGATTGTTGAATGTTGTCCTCATGTAGCAGTGTTTGCAGGTAAAAGTTTCCCCTCCTGTTCTCCTCTTGTTCATCTCTTGTATATCTCTAACTATACTGGTTAATACACTTGTAAGAATTTCACTTAGAAGAATTCTCACTAGCTAACAGCCTGGTGTTGCAGCGTGTCACAAGGCTTTGTAGCTGAGCTGATATGAGATGGCAGAATACTTTGTCTTCAATTTTATCTATATCCGTTTATCAAGCTAGATGGAAATAATGTCCGATGAACATACATATCTGCAAGCTAATCTATGCTCTGAACAGGGCATTAAAATATCTGTCATTTTAAATTAAGGTAGCCCCACCCTCCTCTTACTTTCAGAGGTTATATAGGACATACATGTTGACACTGTAGACTGTACTTTAAAGTGATCTTTTCACTTTCAAAACTGTTGTGCACTTCAAATGTGCAGATCGACTGTGAATATGCAGTTGCATATTGGACTTACAATGGAGAACACAACATTTAGGAATATTATATAAGAGAAGTAGTATTACCTTTGGCTTGCCTTTACCCTCTAAATGAATGCTATTTGATCCTGAAGCATACGTAATGAAAAATCCCAATTCATAGAGACTGTACAATGTTAAATTTACTTATTTGCATATCTGGCCTATATATTCTGCTTACCTGTCAGCTCCTTCACACAAGTCCTGACATAGCCGTGTGAGTAATATCATTGGGTACAATCCAATAGCTATTACATAAAACAGTGGTCTTTGTCTTGGCCAATGATCCAAGAGTCATTAGTGCTGCAATCTACTGGTGTCCTGTTGGAAGATAATTGATAGTTTCAGTATTACAGTAAAAAGAGAGGTTTATATATTTGGTTTCAGAGCCAAAGAAGATATAGGAAATATTACCATGCAACAGTACTAATGTATACTTTACTGGTCAAACAACTTTAACACAGCCGAGCAATCAATCATCTAGATTCACACATTATTCATGATGACCTCAAAATGTAGTTCAAATTCAGTTTTGTTTGCAAATATTATACTCATAGCACTGAATGGACTAGATTAGAAATTTAAGGATTTCATTACTTTGTTTTACAGGATTATACCTTTATTTGTTCTAAATTGCAATAAATATAGCATGTATAAACGAGCTAAATAAAATGTTAGAACATTGGTCAGGAAGATGGAGAAAAGTAATAAGTTATCGTATGCCTTTCACACATACATGCACGCAGAGTAGCATAAATAGAAAGTAAAGTACCCAAGATGTAGCTAGAATGGCTAGGGGGACCATTATCTCACAAGCAGGCAGCTATGAACCAAATCCTGGATGCATCAGAACATTGACATAAGAAACAGGTAACAAGTTATGAAAGACACAGGACAAGAAAACATCCAAACTGGAAGTAAAGCGATCTGTGAGAAACAATATAAATCACAATGTAACATAATAAGGGATGCAGTGGTGATCCTAATATGGGTGTCTCAATTCTCATCATACCTAAACCAATAAAATAGACTTCCTTCCTCTTCTGTCACAAGTGGGACAAAGCAAAGGTGTTCCATACAGTTGAATCTCATTCCATGTAATTAAGGTCTATTGATACAGATTTCTATTTTAATTGCATGTTTTTAGGACTGGACCAGAATGTTTCATTACATCTCTCCCTATGTTCATACATTTAACAAACATGCACCTGCTCCACACTGCGTCTATTAGTTCAGCCAGTGATGTAGAAGCAGCATGGCCAATGGAAAAAATACAGCTTAGTAATTTAACAACTATAGTAAGAAAATACAAAAAAAAATAGGAAAAGTTACAAAACAGGGGGTTGCACCCTGCAGTTCAAGATAACAGTTACTGTCAAGCAGTCAGCGATTCTTGGGAACTGCCATCCCAGCAATGTAAGCAATCACAGGCTTGTACACTGGTAAGACAGCCCATCCTTTGTGTGTAGCCAGGGAACAGATAACTGAAAACATTAAATATTATTCACTAGATATCATCTCTAAAATGGATAAGTGCACAAATACAATAGTTTAACTTACTAAATGCCATAGCAAAATGTTTATAGGCATGTGCTTACCTTCGTATTATACCTTTATAATAAAAGGGAGTATTAGCAGAGAGAGTCCTTTGTATACATTTTATCAACAACAATTTTGCACAGAAAATATCTTGCAATAGGTGGTAATAAATGCTGTTTAAGGTGCAGAGCTATCAATGCAAGGGTGGGTTCTCCAACTGTTGGTAGAGTATGGTATTAATGTTGTACGGAGGTTAAACAAGAAGATTAGGATCCAGTTGTACATTAGGTTGTAACAGAACGGTAATAACAGTAATATGAGTCTGGAACATAAGGCAATGAAGCAATGTATGCAATAAACATTGACTCATATTAATTGCATTGCTGTATTCAATCTGTAAGCTCAGTAACTATTTAGTTACAGTTTTGTGGCATGCTGTGTCATTCATAGCCATGACCTGAATTCAGGTCATTTATATGTATTGTCAGCTGAGAAACATCACTCCTCCGCTGAAAACCAATAATTTATTACTCTCCTACCTCCAAATTAATGTTCCTAGCTATCAGACTTGTCCTGTAATATTTGGTATTTGCTCTGTGAGGCCATAGAAGGGAAAGCTGTGAGTCCAACTGCTGACTGGTAGACTGCAGTGGTGAACAGTTTAGTACTGAATGCCAGTTGGGTCACTGGGGACTTTAATTTCTGCCCTGGGGCCATGCTGCCAGTCATTCAATACAGGGAACGTTGGTAGGATTACCTGTTTCTGGTGTCTGTAAATCTTCCCACATTATACTCCACAGGTTAAGAACCCTAAATTGGCTGAAATCTGACAAATTACAAAAGTTACAGAATTGATTCTCTCATCTCTATTCATTATACTTATGCTGTCACCCTACTGTGACCACTCCCCCTCTCACATCTGGAATATTGTACAAAGGGCCACACCTTGTGTCTGGAACCTTTCAGCACTTATCTATGAGAAATTGTTCACATACAATCTTATGCATGACCTTCACTTACTAGTCTGTAACAAGCCAGCTCCTAAGACCCTTTGTGATTTACGTATCCCTACATGCAAAGTTGACTATTGTTCTATGATGTTTGTTGCACAGGATGACATAGTATCCCAACATTAACCAAACTGGGCCATATGATAATCCTTCTGAGCCTGCTGGGGAAAAAAAACCTAACATGCCTCATCAATTTAACACCTGAACTTTTACTCCCTTGGTCAGGTGTTTTCGGTCTCCCTGACAGCTCAAGTCACAATTTCCTTACAGTGCCAATCAAAACACACACACACTCTGGGTGTTAGTACTGGAAGTTTTATTTAACATGTACTGTAGACGATGTCTCCAGATTGATATCTGCAGATTAATGAGAAGAACTCGAATTATACAAATCTGTCAAACATGATGAATCAGCAGACTTGGCAAGTGAGAAACATAAATATATCTTACTCCTGTATGTATCAGATGAGAGGCTTAAGAATCAGATGATGCCTGTATGACACAAAAGATGAACCCACTAACAAAGAACAAAACATAAGCCATCATTAAAGATAAATTAAACCTGAGTAAGATAAGTATTATTAGAGGGAAAAGTTTACTGCATTATCTTTCCTATGATGTCAGAACCTCACTGTTTACAAAATAATGTGTAAGTTGTTCACTGAACGCAGCCATATTTCTGTGAAAGTGACTGATTTACTACATTCACTACAAGTGCCTTGTTGGATTAAGAAATAGAAAATCAGGGCAAAGCATTTCCCTTGTTGTCGAATTTTCTTAGCTCTAAGCATATACAACACAATACTTACCACAGAATACCTCCCACTTAGAGCAGGAATGTTTTAAGAAACTTGGACATGTGGGAAAGATTAGTCCTTGCCCCCCATATACATACCTCCAAACATTTTTGAATGAATAATTGGGATAGAGTACTCACAGTGGGCTGGGAGCGTGCCACACATTGATGACTGGGAGCCATCACATCTCATAGGGGAACTCCAGCTCCTCCACTGTGTCTGGAGAACGACAATAGGTGGTTTCTTGTCCCACAAGTCGAGAGGCTAGCAGGCCCCCGCTCCCCGACTCATGGGACCATGTGCACTGCAAACATGGTAAATAGGCCACTGAACTAGAAAGAAATCATAAGGACAGCCACCAGTCAGCAAAGAGAAAGGGGTATATTTACTAAACTGCGGGTTTGAAAAAGTAGAGATGTTGTCTATAGAATGTACTAAATAAAGGATAACTAGAATCTGATTGGTTGCTATAGGCATCATCACCATTTTTTCAAACCTGCAGTTTAGTAAATATACCCCAAAGATTGGACAACTGATTTAGAATATATAAATTAGTATATAAAACACAAATAACATATAGGACAGCACCTAAAATAATAGCAGCATCTCCTTAGCATTAGATGGAGTTATCGTCCATTTAAAGGTAAAAAGATATAAAGTACTGTAATATGTTGAAAAGGTAGCACAAATAAATAATCAATGATAATCCTTTATAAATGAATTTATAAAAAAAAACCATATGCTTTATCGTGCAACCCCATCAAAGATGGCATTCATTTAGCAAGTGCAAATAAAGTGTTTACATTGTAATACACCATCATGTAGAAAGTCAGCACATATATGGGGTCACTTGGAGATAATGACTCATTGATGTTCAACGTCAAATAAAATATTCAGTTGGGAATGATAAATAAATGCTTGCCAATATACTTGAAATATTGTAACAGCTCTGTCAATTGCATCCATTTGTTATTCTGCTGAACAGTACCCTTATCCCTGTTTTTATATATACTGTTTTATATACTGTTTTCATGTATGTCATATCTGTACTATTTATCAGGCACAAGATAAATAAACGATGAAGATGATCATCATGAAATATCTACATGATCAATAAACATCAATAGTGCAGTAAAGGCTGAATAGTTATACAGCAAAGTTAATATGCGGAGCAGAAGACAGGTGGCATATCTGGAATGTGATCCATTCAAAGTTAGTAGCCAGATGATTAGTTCTGTACAATGGTGACCGTGGGCCTTAGGTAGAATAGGGCATAATTTATCTTCCAACGTACAGGTTCCAGCACGTCCAGGCCGCCATTAACTATTTGGACATGTTGGCACTTGTAGTACTACCTGTGATATCCATGGGCAAGACTAGCATCTTGTATAGATCCAGGTCTGTAAAATACCATTTGTAAGGATGCATTACTTCTATTAGAGCTCCAGTCACGAATGACCACTTATTGTTTATAAATTTTTATGCATTTCTCAGGCTTTTCTTTTGTTAATATAGATAAACTTAATATAGTAGCAACTTCTGCCTTATTTATCTAAACAATACCTATAAGTGTGCTATTATGAACACAACAAATATTTTATTGTTTTGGGGCATCACTTGCCTTTCTAGCTATAACCAAGGGACTGTTGTGCATGAATGTGATTTGTTTCAATAGCAGAGTGTCACTCACCGGACTGTGAGTGCCATTTCCCGTGTGTTCAGGAACCGTGGCCGTCCGCCATCCTGAGGGTCTGCGCATGTGCAGCCCTTATCAAACCTTCAATACCTGTTGCTTTTAATTGATTGGATGATCAGGCAACCCTCCCTATTTAAACCACCTGTGATCATTACCTGGTTGCCTGATCTTGGAGTCTCATTCCCCATGAGCCTCTGAGGGTGTTCCTGTGTTCCTCGTGTATTCAGCTCCTGCTGATTCCTGTTTACCGCTATTGTGGTTTCCAGACCACTTCAACTCTCCTGTGTTCATCGTGCCTGCACTCAGCTGATTCCTATCTGCTATTACTACCGGACTCCTGTTCGTTTCAACTCCCCTGTGTTCATCGTGCCTGCACTTAGCTGATTCCTATCCGCTGCCTCCGTTACTACTACAGAGTTCCTGATCGTCTCAACTCTCCTATGTTTATCGTGTCAGCTCTCCGCTGCCTCCGTTACTACTACAGGGTTCCAGACCGCCTCTACTCTCCCGTGTTCAGCGTGCCTTCTCTCCGCTGCCTCCACCACTACTACTGGATACCAGACAGCCTCAACTCTCCCGTGTTCATCATGTTTCCAGCTTCACTTACTACTGCTTCCTGAGTATTGCTTCGTTGATTCTGGATTACCTGCCGCTCATTGCACCAACCTCATTACCGCTTCCACCCTCCAGTGGTCTCTGCTCCTGCCGGCCTTCAGCCGTTCAGGTATCCCTGCACGTCTCTCTGACAGCCTGCTCTCCTGAACCACGGTATGCATACTTTCCATTGACTTTGCCTTTGTATTGCATATCCATCTAGACTGAGTTGTGTTCTCCTCCGGAGCCTCCTATTCACTGAAGCTATTGTTACCATTGACTTTGGTTCCTATTGCCTGGATAGCTATTGTGACTTTGTATTCTTCAAGCAGTGCTTGTCAGTTATCGTTGTATTGTGGATATCATCGTGGGATCAGGTTCTGTGTGCCCCGTGTATACTCTGCTTTACATTCATCTCCTCATGCCCCTCCTCACATATATATATCAGTGGTACAACTTGCTGATGCAGACCACTGACTCCTGTTCCCGTGTTACACCAGTTTCAAGTATCCTCTCACATAAGCAGTGGTACAACTTGCTATACGCAGACCACTGACTTCCCCGTTACCTACTTTCACCTGGATTCCATTCCTTCACTAAAGACAGCGGTACAACTTGCTATACGCAGACCGCTGACTCTCACTACCTCCTCGCTATTCCTGGACATTCCTCCTCACTATAGCAGTGGTACAACTTGCTATACGCAGACCACTGACTCTCCTCACATTTCCTTGTCCATCTGGTTCCTCGTGTACATTCATCTACTCATTACCAGTTGCTGCTAGTCATAGACTTTCCTTGAGCATTCTCTCACCATCTGCTGTTTCTCCTGTTCCGTTGTCACCCTGCTACCAGAGAACCATAGTACCAGCTATATTACTCTGGTAAGTCCATCATCTGGTGATATCCTGGGCAAAGACTCCTAGTGCCCGTGACAGTAAGATCAGGCCATGACAGACCCTGGTGCGGAACCTACAGCTAAAGAGATGCTGCAGTATCTGGTTACCCGTATTGAACAACAGGATGTTCGCCAACAACATTTGCTGCAATGTTGCCAGGCGTCAGCCTCCCAAAGAACATCTGTGCAAAATATCACAGCTACTGTTGATGCTCCTGTGCCTTCTTCCGTTTCCCCAGTGCCATCCCAGGTGTCTACTGCTTCCACGCTACACCTGCCTACTCCCTCAAAATATGATGGAGACCCCAAAACATGCAGGGGTTTTCTAAATCAATGCTCAGTTCATTTTGAGCTTCAACCTCACAATTTCTCTACTCATTGGTCCAGAGTGGCCTATCTCATTTCCTTGTTTTACGGACAAGCTCTCGAAATGATCCATTATTACAGGATAGTGCCAAATTTATTTCCACGTTTCGAAGTGTATTTGATGAACCTGGTCGTGTTATTTCCGCTGCACCCAGCATTCTCCGTCTACATCAGGGTTCTCGTACTGTAGGCCAGTACGTCATTCAATTTCGGATATTAGCCTCTGAACTTCAGTGGAACACTGAAGCGTTAATTGCCGCCTTCTAGCAGGGGCTTTCTGATAAAATTAAAGATGCACTGACTACTCAAGAATTACCTACCTCTCTAGAAGATTTGATTTCTCTTTGCCACCGTGTAGACATGAGATTTCGTGAAAGAGAGTCTGAAAAAACAACTTCATTTAAAGCACCTCTTCGCTCAAGCCCTCAAGTTCCTCTTGTTTCATCTCCGGCGATACCCATGTGCCCGTGACAGTGGTAAGTCCATCATCTGGTGATATCCTGGGCAAAGACTCCTAGTGCCCGTGACACAGAGCCTGAAATTATATGTCAATTTGGACAGTGATCTCTAATGTTTAGCATATCCTTATAGTTGGATTACAAATAGAAATGCTGCCATGGATACTGTTCCACATTATGGCACAGGCAGAGGCGGAACTAGCAAGCTGTCGGTCCCGGGGCCGGGAAGCGGGGAGGAAGGAACCAGGGCCCACAGCTTGCTAGTTCCCCATGCAGCAGGCTCCATTATCTCCAACGGGTCCCAGTGCACGGCACCTACTGCACCAATGGTAGTTCTGCCATTGGGCATAGTCATTCTGGACATGGGACACTTTACAGCTATGCAAGTACAAGTGACATTTGTATTGTGATATAAGCTGGGAACCTTACACATACACAATGCCATATACACATACACAGGGCCATATATAAACACACAATGCCATATACATACACAATACCAGGCACTCCCCCGAGCCCCTTGTACATACCTGCTGACATCCGTTGGAGATTTTCTCTGTAGAGGATCATCAGCATCATCATCTATTTATATAGAGCAACTAATTCCGCAGTGCTGTACAGAGAACTCACGTCAGTCCCTGCCCCATGCCTGGTAGTTATACAAACTCTGTTCTAATCATTCTATAACACAATGCTTTAATAGAACGAGTTCCCACCTTTCTTGAAACACCAAGACAGGCACATGTGTAGGTGTTGTTACTCTGATTCATACTTTATATCAGTGTTTCCCAAGTCCAGTCCTCAAGTTCCCCTAACAGTATAATAGCTCTGCTCCGTGCTCTGCAATGACAGGCAGTCTGGCAGCAGTCTGATCTGTTACCTGGCTGCAGGTTTCCATCAGATCACTGACAGGCTGAAATGATTAGCTCCGCCCCTCCCAATTAGCCCCGCCCCATCCCACTGGTTCAATGGAAAAAAAATTAAAGCAAAAAAAAAAAGTTTGTGGTCGCAGTAATTAATACCCACTCCCCCCCTCTCGGCGCCCCTGCTTGTGAGGGCAGAGCAGCATGCACCTACAAGTAGTGCACACAGTATTGCCTGTGTATTTGCCCCCCCCTCCCCCTGTTTAAAGTCACCCAGGCCCCCCAAAACCTTAATCCAGCTCTGAGCCAGGGTGTCAGATCGACACCTAGTGCTCTACTTATCTTACCAGTACTACCCCTCATATTATTTGTTTTAGATTTACAAATAATAACCCTATTAGTATATAGGATGAAGCCAAAACAAACCCCTTTTCTGGTAAAAACATCAAATTTTAAAAGCAGACAAGCTTTATGCATTCTCAGAAATTCCATTACAATCAGCCAGGTATGTTGAAAAAAAAAGTGTTGTAGGGAAAATGCAATATAAAGTGAGGTCTTGTTGCATTATTTATTTTCATTATTTAAGGTTTATCATTTACATTAATAAAGTGTCGCTGGGTTAAGCAACACTAACTTAGTCTCTTTTTATATTGATAAATATATATTGTACCGAAAACCACCCTTTAAGGATGGGCCGCTACATATGGGCCGGTGCTGTGTGCTTGCCCCCCGGCTAAAGTCTGCCAGCCAGCCCCTGGTATTATCCTATTTTTATGTAAGCTATGGATGGTGAATTATAGGAGGCAGTCTTAAACAGTTATTTTGATATAAATGATTAATATTTCTAGAACAATTAAACCATGCACAAAACAAATTATTCAACTGTTATTTTATTTGAAGTAATGTGTTGATATTATGTGTAATTGACAATGGTTAATGTAGTATTCTATAAATACTTTTTTTTAACTCAAGTAAGGAAAATATGTTAGCTATCACTCAATAATTACAACTATGTAGAAATAAGGTCTTCTGAGAATATCAGTTTATCTTTTACTGATGTATTGTATGTAGACTTCTGCGCAGGTAGACTTTACAACTGTGTTTTAGGAAATGTATTTATATATCAGGTGCCAACTGTCATCTTTTGTAATTACGCTCATGACTCTGAAGAAAACGGTTCACTGCTGTTCCTAATATCTTTAAGTGGTCAGTGTGTTTATTCAATACACTGAAAATTTAGAAGAAGATAGAAATTGTAAAAATAGTATAGGGAAAACTGTCTCTTTAAACTCACATGAGTTATTAGCAGCCACATACTGATAATATTTTTAGCTTTGTAAATATATATATTATCACAGATACTGTCAGATAGGCTTAGCAGTGTTTAGCAAAGCACTGCAAAGCCTGTAACGTTTCCTCGTTAACACTGGCTCTTTACGAGCTGTGAATGCAAGTGTCCTGACAGAAGGCCTGTTATTGTATCACTTGACTCCTTACAGAGTGAAAGTGATGCTCCTTAGAATAGACCTCCAGACAGTGTTATTAAGGGTTTTAGGCAGTTCATTTTAACCTGTCAGTTTGATGCAGAGTTTGTATTGTGTGGGGAAGAGAGGGCAAGTGTTGTCACTCTGCAGACTCCAGGTGGCCTCATGAAATGAAGGGGTGATCATTGCATGACAAGTTTGGACTATGAGGCAAGTTGATTAGCTGAGAGCTGAAAGCATACAGCTTCTCTACTGATAGTGTGAGCTGACTGAGAATTATTTACTTAAAATCCCATGGGAGCCAAGAAATGAGGAGGCCAGATTAACCCCTTCATTATGGCTGAGGCCTACATTGCATTAGAATGCAATAACCTCTACCATTGTATCTTCTAATGTAGTTATTTATCTTTTTGTTTGTGATGGACCTGGTAAAAATAGGTTGGGTAGTAATTTCCAATGGTGAAAATACAGATGGAAATATGACTGACACGAAAATCCCAACAGTGTAAATACTGACAAGCAGAAAATACCTAACCGTGTAAATACTGACAGGGATGAAATATTGACAGTCTAAGTACCTACATGTAGAAAATACCTGTCTAAGCCTAGGGCTGGTTGGAGGAAAATAGGAGACCGCACACTGTTTGTCCCATCGATTTTCCTCCAGCCAGCCCTAGGCTGGCAGCATTAGGGTTAGCTAACTGTTTCATTACCCCAAACGCACCGCCTAGGGGTGTGGGAAGTGCCCTGTACTGTCAGCACAGGGCCCACATTTTTTTGGCGGACCCCAAATTCCTAGGGAATCCATCCCTGTGCCGACCAGCCTGGGGCTGGTTGTCATCATGGCAAGGGGACCCCCTGCTGTGGGCTCCTTTGCTATAGTGCCACCAGCCCCGGCTAAACCTACTCCAGCACTAGGGATAATATGACTGGAGAGGGGGAAACTTTTTTTTTTTTCTAAACATTTATTTATTAATTTTTTTTACTGCTTATGGTCGGTAGGTCTGGACCCATTCATATTGCAGTTTTAATGTGGTGTGATACTGTTGGTATTTCATCCATGAAGGTATTTTCTACAGTTAGATATTTAGACTGCCGGTATGTTCTCCATGTCGTTATTTATACTCTCAGGATTTTCGTGTCAGTATTATTTCCGTCTGTATTTTCACAGATGAAAATATGGCTACCACCAGTAAAAATGTATATGTGCAAATGCACCCTCTCCTCTAAATATGTCACTAAAAAAGTAAAATGTTGAAGGATCAAAATCATCGGTGACAGCAAGTAGTATGCAAGCCTTAAGGGCGAGCAGTTTATTTTTATGATCATATATATATATTAGAGATGTTCACTGACCCCTGTGTTCTGGTTTTGGTTTTGGTTTTGGATCTGGATTAACTTCGTGTTTTGGTTTTGGCAAAACCGCCCTTGTGTGTTTTGCTTTTGATTTTGGATCCCTATTTTTTCTAAAATCACTATTCTTTTTTCTAAAATCACATAATTTTGCTTCTTTCCCCTCTACATTATTATTAACCTCAATAACACTAATTTCAAGTCATTTGCAGTCAATTTTGACCATCTCACAGGTCACAATATTATTTTTATACACTTTCAAACAAAGACTGCAGCAACCTGGCTGGATGCTAAGCGACATGGCAATGAATGAAACACATAGCAGTTCCTAGCACATAAAGGAAACATTGGCACCCAGCAGTGGCAGAAAAGAAAAGTGGTACAAGATGGAATTGTCCTTGGATCATGAAACCAGTTATGGTTCATTTGATTGCTCCACCCGTTTCTTGGATAACTGTGGTAATTCTACAGCTAATATATGGCGACGAGCGCTGACCCCCCACGGGATGCGTGCTTTTATCCTACCCAGACCAATCCAGGGTGCCAGAAAACGCACTAAAAAGAGCCATTGTAATTCACAGCAAAAAACAAGTTCATCACTGAGGTTTGAATCAGCCCCAATTCCCACAAAATTATAATATAGTTAGATACCTTTGACATAAAGTGCAGATTACAAACACTTGATGAAACAGCAGCAAAGTGGAAGGTAATACATATACACGTCTATTTAGACATCCATGCTTACATTACTTCTGCAAGCAACGTTGTACTTTGTTAATAAAACTGTTGTCTTTATACTGTTCAAATTTTTTTAAAATAATTCGCCACCATTCTTTGGAGTTACAGCAGAGGTGTCACTAATTCTGTTCAATTCTTTTACAGTAGACAAGACCAGGGGGTGAATGTATGAAGCTCCGGGTTTTTCAACACCCGCGAGTTCGGCGTCTTCAGCGCTTAAATTTAAAGCGGTGCTGCCTTGTAAAGGGAAGAACCCGGAGCTTCATACATTTACCCACAGATGTCTAAATGTTGTGCTGAGTCATCTGTATCATCAATGGGTGTCTAAGATTTTTGCTAAGCACATAACAGTATATAGCACATGTAGGTAACATTGGCACGCAGCGGTAGCTGAAAGGAAAAGTGGTGCAATATGGAATTGTCCTTGGGCCCTCCCACCAACCTTTATGTTGGATTTTAAAAAGAACATGCAAACTTTAACAAACCAGGCACTTCAGCGACAAGGAGTGCCACTTTTAAGGCTGATGTGCTTGGTTTGTGTCCCCACAAAACAAGCTAACAATGGCCTTAAGGCACCTAAGGTAACAGTGCTATTAATGAACTCTACTGTGGCAAGATGTTGTTATCATCATCCTCAGCCTCATCCTTACCCTCATCGGTTTGTACATCATCCTCACACATTATTAATTCATCACCGCTAAAATGCCCCATTACAGAAGTCTCAGAATTTTTATGTAATTGGTGGGAAAGGCCTTCCTTGTGGAACTTGGAGTTCATGTTTATGAACATCATCTTTTCCACATTTTGAGGAAGTAGCCTCCTACGCCGATCGCTGACAAGGTTCCCGGCTGTGCTGAAAACTCTTTCTGAGTACACTCTGGAGGGTGGGCAGCTTAGGCAGTGCAAAGCGAGTTGTTACATGGGTCTCCAAAATTCCCTTTTTTTTTCCTGCCAGTATGTAAAGGGATAGTCTGATGTGTCTATTTCTATGCTTTCGTGAAAAAAATCCTCCACAATCCTTTGGATGTTGATAGTAGGATCAGGTAGAGTTACGCCAGAGGTGACACGTTTTTTGGTCAATTCTTTTAGACAAGACCAGATGTCAAAATGTTGTGCTGAGTCATCTGCATCATCCCTGGGTCTCTTGGGAAAGTTAAGTTTTTTCCTAGCAGCAGTTGAATGAGAAACTGAAGGAGGAGATGCCATCTTGTCACGTAACACTTCAGCTGTCATCTTGCTCACCAGGAGCTCCTTGCATCTCTTCAGATCTGGGTCAGTTGGAAACAAAGAGAAGACATAGCTCTTAAACCAGGGATCAAGCACAGTTGCCAAAATGTAGTGATCCGATTTCAAGATTTTGATAACTCTTGGATCCTGGTGAAGAGAACAAAGTACTTGATCTACATACTTAGCGCAATTGCTTGTTTTAATTTCCTCCTTCAGTTTCTCAAGCTGCTTTTCCAAACGTCTAATCACTTGACTCAAGCTAGCAGTTTTCGAACGCAATTCACAGGTGGCTACTTTCATCATTACCATTTATTTATATAGCGCCATTGATTCCGCAGCGCTGTTCAGAGAACTCATTCACATAAGTCCCTGCCCCATTGGAGCTTACAGTCTAAATTCCCTAACATACACACACAGACAGACAGACAGAGGGAGAGAGAGACTAGGGTCAATTTTTGATAGCAGCCAATTAACCTACTAGTATGTTTTTGGAGTGTGGGAGGAAACCGGAGCACCCGGAGGAAAACCCATGCAAACACGGGGAGAACATGCAGACTCCACACAAATAAGGCCATGGTCAGGAATTGAACTCATGACCCCAGCGCTGTGAGGCAGAAGTGCTAACCACTTTGCCACCGTGCTACTTTGAATGGTTTCAGCACCTTGCACAAACGGATAGTATTCTCCAATGCGCTTGAGTAAAATACATCCCTCCTCCTTTCCCAATGTCATGACTTGTGGAGTAAGCGTGGATGGCCTTTCGCTGTTCCTCCATCCGCAGTAGCATATACAGAGTGGAATACCACCTTGTCACCACCTCTTGCTTCAGTTGGTGGCAGGGCAAATTAAATTGCTCTTGTAGCTGCTGCAATCTCCTACATGCTGTTGCGAATGCCGGAAATGTCCAGATAGCATCTCCTGCACGTCCCTGTCATTTTTTAAAAAGCTCTGCACCACCAGGTTTATTGTGTGAGCAAAACGGGGAATGTGATGGAATTCACCCAGCTGTAATGCTCTCACAATATTGGTGGCGTTATCATAAATGATATATCCTGAGGAGAGTCCAAGTGGGATAAGCCATGTTGCAATGACATTCCTTAGTTTTTGTAACAGATTGTCAGCTGTATGCCTGTTAGTGAAGCCAGTGATACACAGAGTAGCCTGCCTCTGACAAATGTGAGGTACTTGAGTACATGATGCTGCTGCTGCTGGTGAAGGCGAATCACCAACCCAGTGGGCTGTCACAGTCATATCATTTTTAGTTTGCCCAGTTCCGCTTGTCCACATTTCTGTGGTTAAGTGTACAGTGGGTAGAATGGCATTTTGTAGCCCAATAATTTCACTTTTACGAACCTTCTGGTAGAGGTGAGGAATAGCTTTTGTAGTGAAATGGTGTTGTGAACGGAATTTGGTAACGTGGACACAAGACATCAAGTAGCTTTCTAAAACCAGCTGCATTAATAGTGGATATTGGACACAGATCAGGGCCGGACTGGGATTAAAAATCAGCCCTGGCATTTAAAGCACACAGGCCCACCTGCTGTGAGCTCCATGCACAATATTGTTGCACGCTGGTGTGGCATTGAAACAGTTGCACATTGTTTTTAAAGGGCCTCTGTGGCCAGGTCCATCTTGGAATGTGCTCCAGCGACAGGAGAATTAATACCCCAGTGCTAGGGGATGTAAAAATATATTAAAGTGAATGTTTATTAATTTAAATGTATATATTTGATATATGGGCGCTGTGGCGCCGGTTAGCAACCGCCGTGCAGTGCCAGAAAAGGTTAAGTCTCGGTATTAGGCGGTAGGAGAGTAAATGCATTTGGTCATGTATTGATTTATTATGAGATTATGGAGGAAATTTGTTTCTGTCACTCTTCTGAAGAAAGGAAGACCCATGCATCCAAACCAACACATCTTTTTAGCTTGAATACACAGCAGGGGGTCATTTCTTTTTTTTTTGTGCATTCGGTCCTATTAAAAAGGACTTAAAGGACTAAAGCCTGTTGGAATTTTCAGGTTCGTTAATACGTACCCAGCCCCTTTGGAGAACCTGTATGAGGATATACATGATGATGTCTGTGTTTATTCGGTTATCAATGGACAGCAGCAGTTATTGACTTTATATTCTTTCCGGAGAATGGGTTTCTTAATAATAGATCCCCTACCTGTATGTCCATATCTAAAAGGCTTTTTATAACATATCCCTAATCAGACCCTTCCTCTCCCAGGATGCCACCAATCCACTCACTGATCTCTGGTCTTGACTACTGCAACCTTTTCCTTACTGGCCTTCCCCGCTCCCATCTCGCTCTTCGATCTATACTTAATATTGCAGCTAGACTTTTCTACCTCTTTTGCTGCTCCACATCTCCCTCCCCTCTCTGCCAAGCCTTACAATGGTTCCCCTACAGAATCCTTTTCAAACTTCTCTGAAGTAGAGACACAAAACCCATACTTGGAGAGACATGGAAAGCTAATGTTAGCAGTAGGTCCAGTTACTACTCTTCCATTGCCAGATATGCATGTCCTTAATGCTGGCCTTGGGTGCTCATGGCCTTCACATAGCAGCTGATATTAGCTATTTTGGCAAGAGGGCCAGATACGCTTCTACCCGTCTTGAGCATAAAAAATTCTTTGCACTCTTTGTCTGGGCAAAGTTAGCTCTGCTTCTCAAACTTTAATTCACCTGTTCTTGTCAGTATAGAGATGTAGGGAAAGAATTCCAGAAAACTCCAGAAAAACACTAGAGATAAACCATTAGATAATCCCAAGGCGCAGTGTCAGTAAATGTAAATGTCAATAAGTGCTAAACAATTTTATATAAATCAGGAATAAAATCTAAAACAGCAATTTGGAAAATTAATCATAAACTTCCAATGTCATAATATGAAATATTAAATAAAATATCAGCATAATTCTCAAAATAGCAATTGCAATAATAGTAGTTCTGGTCACAACACATAGCTTTGTTAGTACTGCTGAAACCTGCTGATTTTTCACAAAGTGATCATAAATCCACCACAGTCCATATCCATAAAAATGTATAACCAGTTTGTATCCAAAATTTGTCCAGAATAACTCTAGTCCAATTTCATATATAGCAGGATCAAGCAAGTCAAATAACTATGTATAATAAACAATATATGTGGTAATTCAAATGAAAGTCCTCCATAGCCACAGTACTAAAACTTGGTTCAAGTCTCTAACTCAAGTGGTTAAACTCACATTTCTGTAGACTCTGATGTTCTCCATTGGCTAGTGTTATGTGGCCAAAGTGAGTTTTCCCTACCTCTCCTGCCCGGGAAGACGCTACTGTTAGCATAAGTTCCAGACCACGTTTATGTTTGCGCATGCGCAGTAGGGGTCAGAGTCGCGTTTATTGTTTGCGCATGCGCAGTAGGGGGTCAGAGTCTCCGTTATGATGTACCTGTCAGGCTCTCCTCTGCCCTGACAAGCGGACGCTTAGGAAGAAATTAATGAAACGGCGAGCAGAGCACCGAAAGGTGGTGCTGCTCGAGCGGGCCTGTGGACGCTGAATCGGCCCATCTTGCCATCGGCCCTTCTGGCATTTGCCAGAAGTGCCAGATGGCCAGTCCGGCCCTGACACAGATCTATTACTAGCATAGTCGCCGTGGCGTCTGTGATCCGCTTTGCAACTGGGTGACAGCTTTCATACTTGCTTCCTCTTGCAAAGGATTGTTTAATAGTCAATTGTTGTAAACTACTAGTAGCCTTTTCTTGCTCTGCTTCTGTGATGAATGGTCACCCCCAGCAGCAGCAGAGTAGGACTAACAATCAAGAATTCTTCTGAGTAATCCAGAATAGTGGATGAGTCATCTAGCCTTAGCAACTTTGATGCAGGACTAACTCTGATTGCTACTGAGGATATTGATGAGGACAGTGTTGTGGGTGTAGATTGCAGGTGTCGGGATCTAGCTGATGATGGACTGCTTGTTTTTTTAGTATAAGTTTCCAATTTTCCCAACAGCTTGCCATGAACTCGCTTCAAATGGTGTAACATGGATGAGGTTCCTAGATGGTTAAGTTCCCTACTTCGACTGACTGTGGCTTTAAATACGCTACAAATGGCTAGACAACTGTTGTCAGGATTTGGCTATAAATAATTCCACACATAAGAGGTGGATTTTTTAGTCTTATGTCCAGGTATGACAATGGCCGTCTTCTTATCACGTGCAAGAACTGCTTCCACTGGGGCATGACTTACACAAATAACATCATCATCATCAATATCCTCATTAGCGCCCTCATCGGCTACACAAATATCCCCCTCATCCTGTTGCAATTCCAAAGTGGTATCCTCAATTTGTGTATCACCGGCTACACTTGGACTGTTCATGCAGACATCTGCAGAAATGCTGAAAGGGGCCTTCTTTATGGGATCACTATTAGAATGGTCAGGATTACACATAGCACTAGTGGATAGACTCTCCTCAGGAATTTTTGTAATTTCTGAATCTGAACATACATTTTCCTCTAATGGCTTACTGCAGGATTTCCCAAACCCAGTCCTCAGGGCTCCCTGACAGTGCAGGTTTTCCATGTCTCCTTGCAGGAGCACAGGTGTATTCATTACTGACTGACACATTGTAACAGATCCACAGGTGGTCCTAATTATGTCACATGTGATCAGGAAAACCTGCACTGTTGGGGAGCCCTGAGGACTGGCTTTGGGAAACCCTGGCTTACTGTTTTCTTCCAGCTCGGCTTTTACACTTTATGTAGGGCTCATTAGGGCAGAAACTGATTTGAGTGGGCATGTAGCTGTTATGGTGGCTATTCAGACTGTGTGTGTTGTTACTTTGGCATTGGAATATTACTCTTGATAGGAGACTTTATGCAATGGACATAAAGCTGTTATGCAGGGCATGAAATTGTACATGACAAGCATGGGGCTGTAAGTGATGGACAGTGATGGACAGTGAGCTGCATGCAATAAGAAGGAAGGTTATCCCGGTGTGTGTGGATCCTTAAAGTTCCAATGTGATACCTGGAGAAAATTACCGCCGATGGTGCTATGGCCAGTGATAACAATTTCATGTATTAGGAGAAATGATAGGCCTATCAGTCTTTGCCCTATGATATTTTATTCCCACAGTGTCCAAAATATAGGAAATAAGAAAGCTTTGCTGGCCAGAAGTAGTCCTGCAGCAATCCCAAGCTTCTTCTTTTAAAACATCATGCAGCCTTTGAACAGAGCCACTTTACACCTCCTCCAGCCCTTTCATAAAAAATGAATGGCATGCTGCATTGTGCAAACACATATATATTAAGGGCTATTAGGAAGCTATTGAGGGCTATTAGGCTATTGAGGGCTATAAGGAAAAGATTACAATATAACTTTCTGGATATGTTCGGCATTATTGGGGATGCTAAGAAAGTTCTGGATGAGGAAGCTTACAGGTCCTATAATAATTGGTTAGCTGGCATTTATGTTCTTGGTGCATGCTCCTTGGACAACAGGGCATTTTTACTAAACTGCGGGTTTCAAAAAGTGGAGATGTTGCCTATAGCAACCAATCAGATTCTAGCTATCATTTATTTTGTACATTCTACAAAATGACAGATATAATCTGATTCATTGCTATAGGCAGCATCTCCCCTTTTTAAACCAGCAGATCAGTAAATATACCGTCAGGTTTTCGAAGCATAAGGATCTGTTGGTTCCAGTAGAAAAGATTTTGAAGTTTAAGGTCCTGGGAAATTTGAAGTTGGCTAGTGAATTTCCTTACATATTGGCTGAGACGGTGGACAGTGCAGTATGAGCAGGACGCATGTGCGACCCTTTTATCGAGCCACTTATTCCTGATTTGTTTATTTTTCATGTTGAGATAGTCCCTAAGAAGGCCCCTGGTAAGTTCCAAGTGGCAAGTCAGTTTTGTTCTTTATTGGTCTATTGAGACTGGTAAGGGTCACAGAGGCCTGGCGCACTATCTTGATGATTTCCTTCTGATAGGCCTGGCTCATTCCCCAGTTTGTGGAAATTAGATTTTTTGGCTCATTCTTTGTTTATGTCGCTGGACATGCCCATTGCCCACGGCAATCCTGGAGGTCCCAATGCCAATTTAACATATTTGGGTATCGAAATAGTGTCACGGGCACTAGGAGTTTTACCCAGAATTCACCAGGTGTAGCTACACTTACCAGAAGTGCGGACCTCTGGGTAGTGTGGTGAATCAGTGGAACCATACAGTAGAATAGAGGAAAGGAATGTCAATAGTATAAATGCTGAGTCTTGGCACCATGGAACTGTGATGGTACAGCAGTTTAGTAAACAGGATAAAATGAGGAAAGAGTCCAAGTGCCTTAGCACGCAGGTAGCATATAGCAGGCCAGTACTTGATAACTGGATAACGTTAGGCAAAGACCAATCAACAATTTAGTAGAAGAGTCAGCGACTTGTAGCTACAATACAGAGGCACTTGTAGACTTTAGTCCAGCTAGTAGGTACCATACAGAGTAGTAGCTATATCACAAGGAAACTTAAATGGTCTACAGCTGGTAAGTTTCACCACGGATATGTAGAGAAGACTTGTCCAGCGCAGGTGTGTAACAGAATAGCGTGAGTGGTCTGCAATTGGCAAGTTGTACCACTGATGTTAAGGGAAGACTTGTCCAGGCGCAGGCATGGAACGGAGTAACGTGAGTGGTCTGCAATAGGCAAGTTTTACCACTTGTCACGGGCACTAGGAGTCTTTACCCAGGGATCACCAGGTGGTAGGCTTACCAGAGCAATATAGATGGTAATAGGGTACTCTGGTAGCTGGGTGATCACGGAACAGGAAACAACAGATGATGAGATGCTCAGGAAAGTCTATGACTAGCAGCACTGGTAATATGGAGGTAATAGTACACGAGGAACTGTAGGACAAGGACACGTGAAGGTAGTCAGTGGTCTGCGATAGCAAGTTGTACCACTGCTATAGTGAGGAGGAATGTCCAACAGAAACGAGGAGGTGATGAGAGTCAGCGGTCTGCGGATAGCAAGTTATACCGCTGTCTGAGTGAAGGAATGGAATCCAAGTGGAGGTATCCGGGGAGTCAGTGGTCTGCGATAGCAAGTTGTACCACTGCTATGTGAGAGGATACTGGAACAGGTGATACTGGAGACAGGGATCAGTGGTCTGCTACTAGCAAGTTATACCACTGAATATATATGTGAGGAGGTGCACGGGGAGAGACTGCAACACAGGATATACACAGGCACCTTATATACGATCCACAGTAACATGCACAATATGTATATAAATGACTGAACAGGTCTGCAAATATAGGAAGTCTCTTGAAGCAGTCCAGCACAAGTTAACACAGTCAATGATGGCAATAGACTCAGCGGATAGCAGACTCCAGAGGAGAACCAACACAGTCCAGCAAGATATGCAATACACCAGCACAGTCAATGAGAATTATGCATACCGTGGTTCAGAAGCAGGTAGTCAGATAGGAGTGCAGGGATACCTGAGCGGCAGGAGGCCGGCTGGATGAGAAGTCCCAGGATACCTGAGGCAGCAATCAGTAGGTGCAGCGCACAGATAAGTAGACCAACAGGGACACGAATCCACAGGAATCAATAACACGTGGAACTGGACTCACGCAGGACCCAGGAGAGTGGAGACGATCCAGCAGAGGAGTAGTAGATGAGATATAAATCCAATGCAGACGGGAGGGTAGACCTGCGGGACACGTGAAGGCGTGGAGAGCGGATCAGCAGTAGATGGATGATAGCGCGATCAGCAGCAGCAGGACTCTGCGGTACACGGAGGTAACCAGTAGCAACCAATAGTTGTCAGTAGCGATGGAACACGGGATAGCAGAGCAGACCAGGAGCTGTTGATCACGGAGAGTAGCAAATGGCAATGAGAGCAGCAGTCTCGAGGAAACACAGAAGAGCTGAGAAGAGACTGCAGTGCACAGGAGCAGCGGATAGGAATCAGCTAACTTGTCACGATGATGAACACAGGCGAGTTGTAGGCTGGAGGCTGTAGTGCACGGAAGCAGCGGGTAGACATCAGCTAACAATCCCGATGATGAACACAGGCGAGTTGTAGGCTGGAGGCTGTAGTGCACGGAAGCAGCGGATAGACAACAGCTAACAGTCACGATAATGAACACAGGCGAGTTGCAGGCTGAAGGCTAATAGTGCACGGAGGCAGCGGATAGGAATCAGCTCACTGACTTGATGAGGAACAGGTGAGTGGATGTAAAGTAACGGTTGGAGTGCACAGAGGCAGCGGGTAGGAACCAGCAAACAGTCACAGTGAAATATAATAGCGATGAAGTGGATTAGAGGACTGAAGTGCACGGAGGCAGGGAATCAGCAAACAGTCACAATAATAAGTAGTAGCGTTGAAGTGGTTTGGAAGACTGTAGTGCACGGAGGCAGCGGATAGGAATCAGCTAACAGTCACGATGATATAGTTGATGGTAGAAGTGGTATGGGGACCACAGTAGTAGAAGTGGTTTGGAAACCACAGAGGTAGAAGTGGTTTGGAAACCACAGGAATCAGCAGCGCTGAAAACACGAGGAATACAGGAACACCTTCAGAGACTCATAGGGAATGAGACTCCAAGATCAGGCAACGTGGTGTTGACCACAGGTGCTTAATATAGGGAGTGTTGCCTGATCTGCCAATTGAGTTAAAGGGACATACACAGAAGTATAGGAAAGGGCTGCGCATGCGCAGACCCTCAGGATGGAGGACGGCCACGGTTCCTAAATGTCCGGGAAGAGGCACTCACGGTACGGTGAGTGACAGTACCCCCCCTTTTAAAGGTGGGCACAGAACGCCTGGAACCGGGCTTGTCCGGATTTTTGGAGTAGAACTTCTTCAAAAGGGCAGGAGCATTAAGATCTTCGGCTTTGATCCAAGAGCGCTCCTCAGGACCAAAGCCCTTCCAATGAACGAGGAAACGGAGGACTCCTCGCGAAATTTTTGCATCCAATACTTCAGTAATCTCGAAATCCTCCTCCTGATGAACTTGAACTGGCTGCGGAGCTGAGGGAGGAGTTGAGAAACGGTTGATGATAAGAGGTTTGAGTAAAGACACATGGAAGGCATTGGAAATCCGAAGATTCTTAGGAAGAAGAAGTTTCACACATACTGGATTGATTACTTGAATGATCCTATATGGACCAATAAAACGAGGGGCGAATTTCATAGATGGAACCTTCAAACGAATGTTTTTAGTAGATAACCAGACACGATCTCCAATTTTTAGTGGTGGAATAGCCCGCCTCTTCTTATCTGCGAAAGATTTATATTTGATAGATGTCTTCTTTAAACAGGTTTTGACCTGAGACCAGATATTTTTAAAGGTCTGACAAGCGATCTCCACCGCAGGAACTTGGGTGGGCGGGAGGGCAGGAAATTCCGGAAAAGACGGATGGTGACCGTAGACCACAAAAAATGGAGTTTTGGATGATGACTCATGATACATGTTGTTATGGGCGAATTCAGCCCAAGGGAGCAACTCTACCCAGTTGTCTTGATTGGCTGATGAGAACATCCTTATAAAAGTCTCAAGATCTTGATTGACACGTTCAGTTTGTCCGTTAGATTGCGGATGGTAAGAAGATGAGAGTGCTAATCGTATGCCCAAGGTTTTACAAAGGGCTCGCCAGAATCTGGAAACGAATTGTACTCCTCTATCCGACACAATCTCAGACGGACATCCATGAATACGGAAGATCTCTTTAATGAAATGTTCAGCCAGAATGGATGAGGAAGGCAAACCAGCCAGAGGAATGAAATGAGCCATCTTCGAAAATCTGTCCACCACCACCCAAATAGTGTTATGATTCTTACTAGGTGGTAAGTCAGTAACGAAATCCATACTAATATGGGTCCACGGTTTGGACGGAATGGGTAGTGGTCGCAGCAACCCTGCTGGAGTTCTGCGGGAGGATTTAAACTGGGAACATAGCTCACAGGAAGCAATGAACTCTTTGACGTCTCTCCTCATTGAAGGCCACCAGTAACTTCGAGAGAGAATCTCAAAGGTCTTGTGTTCACCGGCGTGCCCAGAAAAACGAGAGGCATGGAACCACAAAAGGATTTTCCTCCTTAGAGTAGGAGGCACGAGGGTCTTCCCAAATGGTAGCGTTTTGGTGGATGAAGCAGCCAGTGAGATACATTTGGGGTCTAGAATGGTATGGTTGGAAACCTCTTCTATATCAGAGGGCGTCATAAAAGCTCTAGATAAAGCGTCAGCTTTTTTGTTCTTGGCAGCTGGTTTGAAGGTTATTATTAATTCAAAACGGGAAAAGAAAAGAGACCATCTTGCTTGACGAGGGTTCAAGCACTGGGCAGACTGGAGATATGACAAGTTCTTATGATCTGTGAAGATCGTCACCGGATGGCGAGCTCCTTCCAGTAAGTATCTCCATTCCTCTAATGCAGCTTTGATAGCCAGTAACTCCTTGTCTCCGATAGTATAATTCTTCTCTGCGGGCAGGAGACCCCGAGAATAAAAGGCACAAGGATGAAATTTTTGCTGTTCCGAGCGTTGGGAGAGAATAGCTCCTAAGCCCACATTAGAGGCATCTACTTCCAGGAAGAAGGGGAGTGTCACATCAGGCTGTCGAAGGATTGGAGCCGAAGAGAAGGACTCTTTTAGTATTTGGAAGGCTTGAAGAGCCTCAGGTGACCATTGCTTAGGATTAGCCCCCTTCCTAGTCAAGGCCACAATAGGAGATGCAATGGAAGAAAAGTCTTGAATGAAGCGTCTATAGTAATTGGCAAAACCTAAAAAACGCTGGATGGCACGAAGAGTAGTTGGCTGGGGCCAATGTAGTACAGCATTCACCTTGTCGGGATCCATTTTCAGGCCAACTCCGGAAACTATATACCCCAAGAATGGAATCTGGGGTAATTCGAATGAACATTTTTCTAATTTACAGAACAATGAATTTTTCCGTAGCCTGGAAAGGACTTCTGCCACATGTTGGTGGTGAGAAGGCAGGTCCTGTGAAAAGATCAATATGTCGTCCAGGTAGACGACGACACATACATATAATAAGTCCCGGAAGATCTCATTAATGAACCCTTGAAAAACAGCGGGGGCATTACACAGCCCGAAAGGCATTACCAGATATTCGTAATGCCCGTCTCTGGTGTTAAACGCTGTCTTCCATTCGTCACCGGAACGAATTCTGATTAAATTGTAGGCACCACGAAGATCCAACTTAGTAAAGATACGAGCTCCCTTGATGCGATCGAATAGCTCAGTGATCAGCGGAATGGGGTACCGATTCTTGATAGTAATGGCATTGAGTCCACGAAAATCTATGCAAGGGCGTAAAGATCCATCCTTCTTTTTAACGAAGAAGAACCCAGCTCCAGCGGGAGAGGTAGAAGGTCGAATAAACCCACGCTGGAGGTTCTCCTGTATATACTCAGATGTAGCTTGAGTTTCAGGTAACGAGAGTGGATAGACCCGGCCCCTGGGTGGAGTCTTGCCAGGTAGAAGATCGATCGGACAATCCCAAGAACGATGAGGAGGAAGACGTTCAGACTGCGCTTTATCAAAAACATCGGTAAATGAAGCATATTGAGGAGGGAGTCCCGGTGAGGTAGATGAGATGGAAGATTGCTGTACTTTGAGAGGAATGACTTGGGAAAGGCAACGATGGTGACATTCAGACCCCCAAGACGTGACTTGAGGGGTGCGCCAGTCAATCTGGGGAGAGTGACACTGAAGCCATGGAAGGCCTAAGACAATTGGACTTGTCGTAACAGGAAGGATTAAAAACGATATTTCTTCATGATGCAGGGCACCAATCTGAAGGATTACTGGAGACGTACTCTGAGTGATGAGACCGTTGATGAGACGTGATCCATCTATAGCCGTCACAGTAATGGGTGTTTTTAAGGTAATCACAGGTAGAGACCATTGATTTACTAATGATTTGGAAATAAAATTTCCTGCTGCTCCGGAATCAATCAATGCCTGTGACTCAAAGGTTTTGGTAGCACAGGAAATCGTAACGTCAAAGGCACAGACTTTAGATTTCATGGAAGATGGAGAGGACTCCAGGGACCCTAACTTCACCTCTCCAGAACTAGTTAGGGCCTGGCATTTCCCGATCTCTTAGGGCAAGAGCTGAGCATATGAGTGGAATCGGCACAATAGATACAGAGTCTATTCTTTACTCTTCGTTTCCTCTCCTCTGAAGATAATTTGGAACGTCCTATCTCCATGGGAATCACAGAGGGTGAAACTGGACGAAATTGAGGGTTAGAACGAAGAGGTGTTTTAGCCGAAGTTGTTTTCTCAGCCTCTCTTTCACGAAATCTCATATCAACACGATGGCAAAGAGAGATCAGATCTTCAAGTGACGAAGGAAGCTCCTGGGTAGTCAGTGCATCTTTAATTTTATCGGAAAGCCCCTGCCAGAAGGCGGCAACTAGAGCTTCAGTGTTCCACTGAAGTTCAGAGGCTAAGATCCTAAATTGAATGACGTACTGTCCTACTGTATGAGATCCTTGTCGCAGACGGAGGATGCTGGAAGCAGCGGAGGTCACACGACCTGGTTCATCGAACACACTTCGAAATGTAGCAATGAATTTGGCACTATCTTGCAATATTGGGTCGTTTCTTTCCCACAGAGGGGAGGCCCAAGCCAGGGCTTGTCCAGAAAACAAAGAGATAAGATAGGCCACTCTGGAACGATGGGTAGAAAAATTTTGAGGTTGGAGCTCAAAATGGACTGAACATTGGTTAAGGAAACCCCTACAAGTTTTGGGGTCCCCATCGTACTTTGACGGAGTAGGCAGGTGAAGCGTAGAAGCTGTAGACACCTGGGATGGCACTGGGGAAACGGAGGAAAGCACAGGAGCCTCAGTAGTAGCTGTCACTGTCTGTCCAGATGTTCCTTGGGAGGTTAACGATTGATAACACTGAAGTAACAGCTGTTGGCGGGCATCCTGTTGCTCTACACGGCTGACCAGATGCTGCAGCATCTCTTTGGCTGTAGGTTCCGTATCTGGGTCTGTCATGGCCTGATCTTACTGTCACGGGCACTAGGAGTCTTTACCCAGGGATCACCAGGTGGTAGGCTTACCAGAGCAATATAGATGGTAATAGGGTACTCTGGTAGCTGGGTGATCACGGAACAGGAAACAGCAGATGATGAGATGCTCAGGAAAGTCTATGACTAGCAGCACTGGTAATATGGAGGTAATAGTACACGAGGAACTGTAGGACAAGGACACGTGAAGGTAGTCAGTGGTCTGCGATAGCAAGTTGTACCACTGCTATAGTGAGGAGGAATGTCCAACAGAAACGAGGAGGTGATGAGAGTCAGCGGTCTGCGGATAGCAAGTTATACCGCTGTCTGAGTGAAGGAATGGAATCCAAGTGGAGGTATCCGGGGAGTCAGTGGTCTGCGATAGCAAGTTGTACCACTGCTATGTGAGAGGATACTGGAACAGGTGATACTGGAGACAGGGATCAGTGGTCTGCTACTAGCAAGTTATACCACTGAATATATATGTGAGGAGGTGCACGGGGAGAGACTGCAACACAGGATATACACAGGCACCTTATATACGATCCACAGTAACATGCACAATATGTATATAAATGACTGAACAGGTCTGCAAATATAGGAAGTCTCTTGAAGCAGTCCAGCACAAGTTAACACAGTCAATGATGGCAATAGACTCAGCGGATAGCAGACTCCAGAGGAGAACCAACACAGTCCAGCAAGATATGCAATACACCAGCACAGTCAATGAGAATTATGCATACCGTGGTTCAGAAGCAGGTAGTCAGATAGGAGTGCAGGGATACCTGAGCGGCAGGAGGCCGGCTGGATGAGAAGTCCCAGGATACCTGAGGCAGCAATCAGTAGGTGCAGCGCACAGATAAGTAGACCAACAGGGACACGAATCCACAGGAATCAATAACACGTGGAACTGGACTCACGCAGGACCCAGGAGAGTGGAGACGATCCAGCAGAGGAGTAGTAGATGAGATATAAATCCAATGCAGACGGGAGGGTAGACCTGCGGGACACGTGAAGGCGTGGAGAGCGGATCAGCAGTAGATGGATGATAGCGCGATCAGCAGCAGCAGGACTCTGCGGTACACGGAGGTAACCAGTAGCAACCAATAGTTGTCAGTAGCGATGGAACACGGGATAGCAGAGCAGACCAGGAGCTGTTGATCACGGAGAGTAGCAAATGGCAATGAGAGCAGCAGTCTCGAGGAAACACAGAAGAGCTGAGAAGAGACTGCAGTGCACAGGAGCAGCGGATAGGAATCAGCTAACTTGTCACGATGATGAACACAGGCGAGTTGTAGGCTGGAGGCTGTAGTGCACGGAAGCAGCGGGTAGACATCAGCTAACAATCCCGATGATGAACACAGGCGAGTTGTAGGCTGGAGGCTGTAGTGCACGGAAGCAGCGGATAGACAACAGCTAACAGTCACGATAATGAACACAGGCGAGTTGCAGGCTGAAGGCTAATAGTGCACGGAGGCAGCGGATAGGAATCAGCTCACTGACTTGATGAGGAACAGGTGAGTGGATGTAAAGTAACGGTTGGAGTGCACAGAGGCAGCGGGTAGGAACCAGCAAACAGTCACAGTGAAATATAATAGCGATGAAGTGGATTAGAGGACTGAAGTGCACGGAGGCAGGGAATCAGCAAACAGTCACAATAATAAGTAGTAGCGTTGAAGTGGTTTGGAAGACTGTAGTGCACGGAGGCAGCGGATAGGAATCAGCTAACAGTCACGATGATATAGTTGATGGTAGAAGTGGTATGGGGACCACAGTAGTAGAAGTGGTTTGGAAACCACAGGAATCAGCAGCGCTGAAAACACGAGGAATACAGGAACACCTTCAGAGACTCATAGGGAATGAGACTCCAAGATCAGGCAACGTGGTGTTGACCACAGGTGCTTAATATAGGGAGTGTTGCCTGATCTGCCAATTGAGTTAAAGGGACATACACAGAAGTATAGGAAAGGGCTGCGCATGCGCAGACCCTCAGGATGGAGGACGGCCACGGTTCCTAAATGTCCGGGAAGAGGCACTCACGGTACGGTGAGTGACACCACTGATGTGTAGAGAAGACTTGTCCAAGTGCAGGCGTGGAACGGAGTAACGTGAGTGGTCTGCAATAGGCAAGTTGTACCACTGATATATAGAGGAGACTTGTCCAGGAGCAGGCAGGTAACGGAGGTAGCGAGAGTAGTCTGCAGCGGGTAAGTTCTACTACCGATGTGAAGAGAAGACTTGTCCAGAAGCAGGCAGGTAACGGAGGTAGTGAGAGTAGTCTGCAGCAGGTAAGTTCTACTACCGATGTGGAGAGAAGACTTGTCCAGAAGCAGGCAGGTAACGGAGGTAGCGAGAGTAGTCTGCAGCGGGTAAGTTCTATTACAGATGTGGAGAGGAGACTTGTCCAGAAGCAGGCAGGCAACGGAGGTAGCGAGAGTAGTCTGCAGCGGGTAAGTTCTACTACCGATGTGGAGAGAAGACTTATCCAGAAGCAGGCAGGTAACAGAGGTAGCGAGAGTAGTCTGCAGCGGGTAAGTTCTACTACCGATGTGGAGAGAAGACTTGTCCAGAAGCAGGCAGGTAACGGAGGTAGCGAGAGTAGTCTGCAGCGGGTAAGTTCTACTACCGATGTGGAGAGGAGACTTGTCCAGAACAAACGGATAACACGAGCAGAAACAGGAAACACCTCAGAGTCTTAAGGAATGTGAACCAAGAACAGGCAAAGGTAATAGGGCAACAGGTGCCTTAAGTACTGAGAGGTGATTAATTAACCAATGAGACTAGAGGCGAGGTATTAACAGTTCAGGGTTTCTGCACATGCGCAATCTTAGTCAAGATGGCGGACGGCCGCGGCTCAGGAGAGGCGCCGGCAGGAGCGAGAGAGATCCATGTCCCAACCTAGAGGCACTAACAGTCCGGTGAGTAACAAATAGACACTGATGTGGGCAGTTGTCGGTTACCTGAAGACAAGTTTAAGAAACTGTCATTGTTGAGATTTCCTGGGCACGTATGTTTACGAGCCGTGGCGATCCGCGGCTTGTCTCCCCTGCTTGCCGGTTTCCATGTCCCAGCCATCACAATGGCAACGGCCAGGACGCTCTCGCTGACAGTCCTGCCTCCTGGCATTAGAGACAGGCGGGCGCAGGTGCAGTTTAAATTAATAATATGTTCACAGCCTCAGCTGGCTGATTATTAAGCCCAGCACCTCCTATATTCTGATTGGGCAGTCTAGGTATTTAAGGCAGGGAGGGCTTAGCTTCCCTGCCGGTTATAGCGTTCAGTTTCCTGGCTGCTGGCCTGCTCTTGTACTTTGTTCCTGTACATCTGGATAGACGCTTTAGTGTATGACCCTTGGCTTGTTTATTGGACTGTGATATATTGCTGGTGACCCTAACTTCTGCCTCTGACTCGGATATCCTGTCTTTTTGCCGGATCTGACCCTTTGCCTGGACCTTACCTCGCTGCCTGCTTATGCCCTTTGACCTCAGCCTGTTCGTTTATCTCCTGCCGTCATCCCCTTGCCCGCACTACGATTATCTCCATAAGCTTGTATTTCATAAGACCTGGGGCATCTGCGTACCTGTGAGCGCAACAAGCTCTACGGGAAAGGCAGCTGCTATAGTCGAAGACCTCCTGTTCTACAAGCTTATGGCAATAGCCATTAGCCGTGAAAAACAGTTCCCCTGTAATGGGTTTAGTCATTGTTTGGATCTTTTCATTTTTCTTGTAGGGTTATCTTGATAGGGAAGATTTTTTTGCAGAAAACTACAACTAGCTACTGCAGAGGTCAAGAAACCTTATCACCCGGTGAGGTTTCCAAGAAAATCAAGGATTATTTAGCCATCTGGTTGATCATCCTCTGTGCTATTAATGGTGTTTGCTTATGGCCGAATCCCTCAGTTTTCAGCAGTACCCTACAGCTATTCACAAACGTGGTGGGTTCCGCAGGTTTTGGGGCATATCTGGAAAGGTTATGGTCTGCAGAAGCATGCCTCCTCTCACCGGTTGGAACATCTCAAGCCTTACCCGTAACCTGATATTGTTAGAGCTTTTTTACAATGTTATGCCTGTATAACTCTGGGACTGGTATCAATGTGGCAGGTCTGAGACGGCCATGTCCACGGCCTTTGCAGGTATGCCCTTTTTACTCCAATTTACATGGCCAAAATGATGTTACAAAATTGTTGCTAGTTAATAGGGCTTTGAGGGGATGGTCTAGGCAGTAGTGGTGAATAGAGTGAGGCCCATTGTCCATACTTTCAAACATGCGTCACTGGCTATGCTTTTGAAACTACATTATTCAGAGAATCCTTTGCTAAGCCCCTGTTTAGTGCTTTCTAGGTGAGTGAGCTCGTCACTTATCCAAGGATTCAAACACATCAAGCATGCTTTAACAGAATGTATTTTTGCATGAGACGTCAGTTAGTTGCAAGGAACACAGATTCAAAGCTGACTAGCTTGATAAAGGGACATAGGTCAGGTTGTCTTATGGTTATGTGAAAATTCACCCCCCTGGAGATTATGTCTGAGTGGCACATGCTAACTCCACCCAGCTTATGAAGTTCCAATTTGGGCAGTTTTTAAAATAGTCGTGATTAAGTTAGGTTTGAATGTATTGGACTTCAGAACTCATTTTTTCTGTATTGGAGCACTCTTTTCCACAGAGGTGGGTTGCTCTGTGGACATCATTAAACATTTGGGGAAGTACATTTGGGCCAAACAGTGAGTAGTCCTTCTCTGGTGCTCTTCCCTGTCTGAGTTAACTCAAGTTCATTCCCACATTCCATTGAAGGGATTTTGCCTACTTTTCCCCCCACAAAAGCGGGCCTGTTTGCTTATGAGCCCTCACGATTTTTTTTATGCTTATGAGATAACTTTCTCCTGCCCCTTCATATCCCTGCTTCCTCAGCTAGACATCTTGGCTTTATTATTTTTTGATTGTTGCTAACCTTGAGTTTCTCATTTTATGTTTATATGGCTTGATTCATGTTCTGAACTGGGGTTCCCTTACTTTTAGATTTCCCCAGAAGTGTGTTTAGAGTCTGGATATTTGGACATTTGTTTACTTACTGGTCCTTACATCACCCTTGGTGCAAGATGCATCTGACCTGGTCAATGTGGGTTTGGTACCCGGGGTATGTATTGGAGGGAACTGAAAGCCTTATTAAATTGTTTGGCCTTTGTCTTTTGGTTACGTGATTTTGATGATTTATTTAGGTTGTAACGACCCTGGCTGGACGATATGATGAGCTCCCAGGTATTATTTACCTCTGGCAGTTTGGGACTTTTGGGGGTAAGGCGCTTTTCCTTTACAAGGCAGCGCCGCTTTAAATTTAAGCTGTCATCTCGCCGAACTCGCGGGAGATGACAAAACCGGGGTATGATACATTTACCCCCTGGTCTGTTATAATACCCAGGAAAAATTTGGAGGGGTATGTGCAGAGTTAAGATCTTGGATGTTGTGTGGAGGAACTTTAATGAGCAGGTTGGTATCTTTTTGATTAGGGAAGGTTACCAGACACCCCATGTTGCAGTTCCATTACGCATACCTTTATAGGTTCTTCTTACAGAAGCGGGCCTTGGTTTGTTCTTCCAGCATGTATTCAGGGTTTTAGTTCATTCTTGGGAGATCTAGTTTGTGGCGGGTTGAGGTTTGTTCAACGAGCCTTGCTTTGGCGTTACAGAGCTGCGGTCAGCAACCAATTTGTTGATGTCTGAGGTTTTAAGAGGAGTCGGGCTGCAGAGCATTCCCACTTAAACGAATGAATGTATGTGTTGATCTTGCAAGTTCAGGGAGAAAAAGGAGGAGGTGGTGGGTCTCCTTGCCCTAGGAGGCAAGGAGGCTGCCACATTATTAAGGAGTGCTTCCCAGATTTAAATAATTTATTAGCATGAGGTACGGTGTCTAAATAACCTTATTGCTGTATATTAGCTGTTGAAAATCTGTAGGGTTCATCTATAAGGGGAAAGATAACCTATGATACTGTAAACATAAATATATTTACAATAGAAGAAGTCTTGCTTGAACTCTCAGAATTAAATATAAGTTAATTGGTCCAGATGATAAATATCCGATATTATTAAAAGAACTAGCATGTCCATTTATTAAAGGGGGAAAACAAGCTTTCACTGGAGACTTCAACCTATACATCCAGGGTCACCGCCGGCAGTAAGATTCACTGAGTCTCACCGGCTAAACCTTCCCCATGCACAGGGGAAACCCATTTAACAAGGATAAGCTCTGGTTTTCCCCCACATTTGAAAGACTTACTGGTACGTTAATTGACTTTAGACAGAATGTGTGTCTCTGTGTCAGTGTGGTAGGGGATATAGATAATAAGCTCCACTGGTGCAGGAAATATGGTTTCTTATCTGCGCTCTCTACTAAGAAAATGAGTGTAAATACTGCCCAATGGAGATGAAAGAGGAGATCCCTATTGCTCTATAGCAGTGTTGGCTAACCTGTGACACTCCAGGCTGGGACTTGTAGTTTCACAACACCAGGATTGTCACAGGTTAGCCAACACTGCACTATTGTGTAATATCTAAAGGGTGTAAACTCCAAGGCACATAGAATCAACAGGGAATAGTATAAAAGCTATCAGCAGTGGGTAATGTTCGTAACATGTATTTTTATTCTTAGTATGCTGTTAAATATCACAGTAAGAGATACAAGTAATGCACATATAGTAGTATGAGTGTTACTTTTAACCCATTTCACCAGTGTATGGTAACAGGCTTCCTAAGGGAGAATGTGGAAAATGGCAGTCTCAGGTGTTACTTATAAAGCCTGATTGATAGCCTTTTAATTAATTTGAAAAAGGTGAAATTAAGTGTCCATCCAATTATAGACTGTAGAGCAGGGGTGTCCAACCTTTTAGCTTCCCTGGGCCACATTGGAAGACGACGAGTTGGTTTGGGCCGCACATAAGATACACTAACAATAACGATAGCTGATCATCCAAAAAACCATAGAAAACATAGTTAACACATATATATATATATATATATGATCACTTTTTGTATTGTTTCGATGCAATATCAATAAAGTGCATTTAAGCCAGGCATTGTATATCAGGGTGCTCTGACCAGGCCTGCGGTACCTGACATATACATCACTGTGACCCCAAATTGTCACCTGTTTTGATAATTACACCACTATGTTAGTTAAGGGATAACAACTTATAATGGGCCAAAGAGAATAATATATAATGCCCCATTAGTATTACAAGTAGAAGTATGTAGCAGGGAGATAAGGTCCATGATGCTCCAGGACCAGGTGACTTTTATTCACTTGTCAGCGTCCCTTGAAATAATAAAAAAAATCCCCATTAACTTACCTTTTAATCGGCTTGTTCTCCTGTCCTCTTCTCTTCTTTTCTCCAATTCTGTGCTGCTGATTGTTCTTCTTGCACGGGTGTCTCCTCTGTGCTCCGCGGGTTGGACAACCCTGCTGTAGAGTATAGGCAATAATGGTTGACACCTGTTGCAAACTAAATTGTTCTCTCCTAATGATAGAGAGTATAAGTGGCGGTATTTGACTTAAAGAAATGCAAAGATATCATGTACAAACCTTATTTGTTTAATGTTATGCAGGTAAACTGTAACAATTTTCTCGTTGTCTGAATGCAGAGAGCCCTGGGGTGATGAATACATGTGTTAGCCTTGTTTAGCGCTGGCCGAACAGAGGCACGGAGTCTAACGGGTCCCCCGGTCTTCACCAGACATGAGCGGGCTCGGATTATTGCAATCCGAGCCCATCCGAACAGTGCGGATCCAAGGGCGATCCGAGCACTGTTCGGTTATTTCCGGCGGGGAGAAACACTGAAAGCGAGACTCTGACTCCAAATCCCGCCGTCGGATCTCGCAAGACTCGGATTGTATAAATTCCCCGCCTGCCGCCGCCATCTTCAGTCGGGCATTGATCGGGAAAGCGTTTTTTAGTGGTGCTGTGTCCTGTCACTCTGTCCTGCTGAGTCCAGTGGTGCTTTGTCCTGTGCTCTGTCCTGCTGAGTCCAGTGGTGCTTTGTCCAGTGCTCTGTCCTGCTGAGTCCAGTGGTGCTGTGTCCTGTGCTCTGTCCTGCTAAGTCCATTGTTATAAAAAAATTATAAAAAAATTATAAAACAAAAATTATAAAAGAATTATAAAAAATGTCAAAAAAAATTCTACTGCAATATATAAATACGTTCACTGTTCCTGCAGTCCAGAAATATTAGTACTGCAATATTAAACTACGTTCACTGTTCCTGCAGTCCAGAAATATTAGTACTGCAATATTAAACTACGTTCACTGTTCCTGCAGTCCAGAAATATTATTACTTGGATATTAAACTACGTTCCCTGTTTCTGCAGCCCAGAAATATTAGTACTGCAATATTAAACTACGTTCACTGTTCCTGCAGTTCAGAAATATTAGTACTGCAATATTAAACTACGTTCACTGTTCCTGCAGTCCAGAAATATTAGTACTGCAATATTAAACTACGTTCACTGTTCTTGCAGTCCAGAAATATTAGTACTGCAATATTAAACTGCGTTCACTGTTCCTGCAGTCCAGAAATATTAGTACTGCAATATTAAACTACGTTCACTGTTCCTGCAGTCCAGAAATATTATTACTTGGATATTAAACTACGTTCACTGTTCCTGCAGTCCAGAAATATTATTACTGCAATATTAAACTACGTTCACTGTTCCTGCTGTACCAAAAAATAGGTTCTGTTGTATAACTCCAGTCCAGTGGTACTCTCCTGTGCCGCATATAATTTTTAAAGGCTTTGCCGAGTGTGTGTGGTTTAGGGGTACGCTCTCTTGTGCTGCATATAATGGAGTACCAAAATTTGGAGGATAAAGTAGGGAAAGATCAAGAACCACTTCCTCCTAACGCTGAAGCTGCTGCCACTAGTCATGACATAGACGATGAAATGCCATCAACGTCGTCTTCCAAGCCCGATGCCCAATCTCCTAGTACAGGGCATGTAAAATCCAAAAAGCCAAAGTTCACTAAAATTAGCAAAAAAAAAAATGAAATCATCTGAGGAGAAACGTAAACTTGCCAATATGCCATTTACGACACGGAGTGGCAAGGAACGGCTTAGGCCCTGGCCCGTGTTCATGACTAGTGGTTCAGCTTCACCCAAGGTTCTAAGCCCTCCTCCTCCCCCCCTCTAAAAAATTTAAGAGACTTAAGCTGTCATCAACAACACAGCAAACAACTCTGCCTTCTAAAGAGATAGCGTCACAAATCCCCAAGGCGAGTCCAAGGGTGTTGGTGGTTGCGAAGCCTGACCTTCCCATCACTGTACGGGAAGAGGTGGCTCCTTCCACCATTTGCAGCACGCCCTCTGCATATGCTGGAAGGATCACCCACAGTGCAGTCACAGATTTGGCTCGGTGCAACCTTTTGGCCTAAAAACAATATTGTGAGGTGTGAGGTGTTCAGAATAGACTGGAAATTAGTAGAAATGATTGTTATTGAATGTTACTGAGGTTACTGAGGTTAATAATAGCGTAGGAGTGAAAAAAAATAAAATGGTTTTTAGCACTTTTTATGCTTTTTTAAAAAAAAAAAATCAGAACCCAAAACCTTAAATCAGAATCAAAACCTTGAGTGGGGTGTTTTGGCAAAACCAATCAGAACCCAAAACCTCAAGCTTATCAGAACCCAAAACCCAAAACCCAAAACACTAAAAGTGGCCGGTGCACACCTCTAGTTTTCACCAAGGACTGCCGCAAGACAGAATGGACTTTAGCGGCCTGGAACACTCAGGTTGCAGCCCTCTGAATAGTCACTAGGCGTTACACAGCAGATAGAAAGGGAAATCCGAAAGCAGTTCAGCTAGTCAAGGACTGGTATACTGACGTAGCGAGGTACAAAATCAGTATGCAGTAATGGGCCGGGATCTGGTACAGAGGCAATAGTGTAGTACAAAATCAGGATCCAAGAAAGAGAGGTCAAAACAAGCAATGACTGGTAAACGAAGGGTTAACAGGCAGAAGCACTTTCTAAGAAGGATTCAAGAGGAAAACCAAGGTCAGCAGCAATGCAGCATAACAGGGAGTCTGTCAGGGTATGGATACCCGTTGCTCTGACACCAATCATGTGTCCGCCCAAACCAGGGAGTGCTGATCTAACACAGGGACAGAGGGAATCAGCGGCACAGGTATGTGAGCAGATAAGTTTGTGACATAATCTCTACATATATTAAAAAAAAATAGTGCCAATGTTATAAGTAGAAAGCTTGTCTTAAAACAGGGTGCACAAATGAAAATCACTTACCTTATATTGCCAATATAGCAAAAGGTCAAGGGAAATGGTAAAGAGCAGATCTTACAGACAAAAATCCCATGTAAAGCATGCATGCAAGAATCGTGACTAGAAAACACATAAGAAGACATAGAGGGTTATAATAAAGTACAGCACAATCGAAAACTGGAACATCAAAATACAATAAGATAAAATAAAAATAGGTTTAACTAATGTGTCAGTAAATGGTGTAATAAAAGGTATGTAGGTGCGTCTGGTGGGTTGTAGTATGGCTACATAATGAAGAACAAAACTGGGAGTTAAATACTGCGAGGTGAGTGGAAGATTTAATCATTATGTAAGAAAGTACCTAAATCCAAATCAAAATTCAGACCCTTGGGTGAGTATGTAAATCATATATCCAATGGGCCTCCTCTCTAGATATACCTTTGATGTAGTCCCCCATCTCCAGTGTTCAGGGAGTTTTTAATTTCCATAAGTTTCAAGGTGGTCTGGTCATGTCCATGATGTTTTAAAAAATTATCGGAAATGCTGTGTGTTACTGTTTTTTAATATCTCTCAGTTTTTCAGAAATTCTTCTATGTAGGTTTCTAATGGTACACCCCACATATAGGAGTCCACATGGACATTCAAAAAGATAAATGACACCCACAGTGCTGCAAGAAATCTTTTCTTTGATCTTAAATTCTCTCCCTGTGATACTGGATTTAAAAGTCGTAAGGGGTTTCATTGTCTTCTGCCCTGTAATTTTACAAACATTACAATGGTAACAAAAATAGAAACCACCTTAGTTTCTCCTAACCAGCTTTCTGTTTTTTCTTTGATTCGCATGTGGAAAAAAAAGTGGAAACTAATTTGTTTCTAAGGTTTTGTGTTTTATTTTTTTTAAATACAAATCTAGGTTTGTTCAGTAAAATTTTAGACAATTTTTCATCCTTGAGTAAGATGGGCCAGTTTATTACATTTTTCAATCTGGTGTAGATACTGATGTGATTGATTTGCTATTCTCTGTAAAGCACTGGATAATATCTATGCACTCCATGGTCAAAGTGGAAATTTACAAGCGGCGGTATAAACAATGTAATGGGAATGTAAGTGAATGGAATGTTATAGGTTTACAATGAAGGCAGTAGGAGAAGTGGCGGTATGGCTAGAGGAAAAGAAGCAGTTTTGTAGTCAATGGTGAAAGTTCAGATGAGAGGCTGATATAGACAGTGAAATACCTCCCAGATCCTGCTTTATTTAATTTATTTGTTAGTGATATTAATTGTGCTTTACAAGGAAAGATATGTCTTGTAGATGATACAAATATTTGTAACAGGCTTGATACCCCTAAGGGAAATAACAACTCTGTAATGATTTAGAGAAAAAAAAAAAGAAATGGACTAAAATGTTCAATATTAAGTTTAACACATCAAAATATAAAATAATGCATGTGGGAAGTAAACATCCAAAAGCTGAATACAGAATGAACTAATGTCAACAACAATAAAGGACAAAAGTTGCTAGTATAAAGTGATCCTCATATGGCATTACTAAACACCAAACATAAGTGATAACATCACTAAGTACCAAAAATCTGTATAAATTATATGCAAAATTTTTTTGCCCTACCATTTGTGATATTATTGCAAGCAGGTCTACTTTGTCTTTAAGGCTGGATTATTTGCATGTCATCTAATACTCCCATTTGGGATTGGATATTCAAGCTACTATTTGGATTTAGATATCCCAGTTACTTATTGTTTTTATACTGTTTTTATAATATTTACTATATATAATTATTTGTATTGTTTAGTGATTTTAATCTCATATGAGATTTTATATGTCAGATGTATTAAACTGCATATATGAAAAAAAATTCCGCAGCTCACAGTTTCAATGGTAGTTATTTGATCACCAGTGCATATTTTGTTTGCTATTTACGTTATTGGGCGGCTTGCAGGCTTCTCACACTAGGGGGTATATTTTCTCTTTGTTTTTACACTTTGTACAAAGAAAAACAGTATTGTGGAGCATAATCAACGTACAGAAAGGAAGGAAGTGTAAAAAAGAAGAAAAAAAAAAGAAATAAGGTTGGTAAAAGAGTTTTTGTTTTTTTTGGAGAAGAGGGAAAGGAGGAGAAGTTGGAAGGAGAGGGGGGAGGGGTGGAGAGGAACCATGCTTTCTAAGTTACCTATTACCCGGGATAGGGGAGCCATGATGTAGGCTGTACCATGGGGTCCATGTCTCACGAAATATGGGGAGTGAGTCGGTAATGAGGGCTGTGTTATACTCCATGGTTGAAATGTGCCATAGCCTGTTGATCAATTCGGGTTTGGTAGGGGAAGAGGTTTTTTCCATGCTCGGGCTATTAATAATTTGCATGCTTGACTAGCTTGAAGGGCCAGTCCATAGACTTGCTTATGGAATCAACAGGTTTATTGAGTAAAAATACTGCTGGGTCTCTGGGAAAGTGAACAGCTGTAAGTTGATGGAGAAGGTTCAGTTCAATATCCCAAAGTTATTGAATAATGGGACATTCCCACCAAATGTGCAAGTGAGTACCTTGCCCACCAGAGGCACGCCAACACCTGTCTGATGTAGTTGGGAAGATGCGGTGGAGCTTGGTTTGGACCATGTACCATCTCGAGTATACTTTATAGACTGTTTCTCTAATATTCACGTTAATGGATACTTTAGCTACTCACTTTCGAATTACCGACCATCTCTTATCATCCAAAACTAGCCATAGGCCTCTTTCCCATGCCTCCTCGTGTCGGTCTAGGGAGGGTAAGTCTAGTTTGAGAAGGAAGCAATATAACATTGATATGTTTCCTCTGCACCCCACTTCGTAAATGAAGTTGCTCTCAAAGGGCATTGATTTTCTAAGTTTTTTAGTGTGTGTTTGTGAGTAAAAAAATTATGAATTTGTAGGTATGAGAAGTGCAAAGATGTTGGGAGACTGTGTCTTTCTGATAGCTCCGGAAATATGGGGGGCTGAATTCGCCCATTATGTGCTGGAACCTGTCTATTTTTTGGGACTTCTAAGATACAATCATAGATTCTACATTGCTTGGAGGAAACTGGGGGTGTTTTGAAATTGGGTTTAGTGGAGGGGGATATGGGGTCAGTTTGAAGAACTTATTCACAAAGTCCCATATCAAGAGAGTGAATCGGATCGTGGGGCATTCATATGCCGAGGAAGGCCTGTGACTCCCAGACAACCATGGAAGATAGTGCAGCTGGGCTTCCGGGGTCGTGGTGTTCTCAATATCCACCCATTATTTTAAGCCTGGATTTGTATGCCAGGAGGTCACATGGTGTAACTGGGTGGCATAGTAATAATTAGAAAGAAGAGGTAGAACAAGTCCTCCTTCGTCGGCTGGCTTTGCCAGGGTGGCACGTTTGAGTCTGGGCCTCTTGCCTTCCCATATAAATTTACTACATGCTCTCTGTAGTGCCGCCAAAGCTGAGGGGAGAACGGGAACCCGGACCGCTAAAGTCTGAAACAAATATAGCAGTCGTGGTAGAATGTTCATCTTTACTGCGCTTATCCGCCCAATACAAGAAATATATAGGGACTACCATTTGTTTAGGTCTCGACCAATACGGGCAATTAAGGGAGAATAATTGCATCGATACAGGTCAGAGTAATGTCTTGTTATTGCAACACCTAGGTATCGTATCACCTGGGGCGCCATTGAAATTTAAATGAATCCTCAAGGTATGCCCTGGTTTGGTTGGAAAAAAAGAATGCCATGACCTCGGACTTGGGGTCATTAATCTTATATCCGGACAATCGTCCAAAGGAGTTTAGTTCAGAGATAAGGTTGGGAAGAGATATCCAGGGGTTGGACAGGGTCAAAAGTACATCATCTTCAAACAGTGTTATTTTATATTGTGTAGATCCTAGCTGGATTCTCAAAATTGTAATGTTGTTCCTAATTGCCGCTGCTAATGGTTCTATACACAGTGCAAACAGCAAAGGTGATAGAAGGCAGCCCTGTCGAGTGCCATTATGAAGGTGGAGAGAGTTTCAGACCTGGTTAGTCGTCACAACCCTGGAGGTAGGGTTAGTGTACAGCGATTTAATAGCTGTGAGAAACTTACTCTTAAAGCCAAAAGTTGTGAGGGTTGAAAACATAAAGGACCATGAGACTCTTTTGAATGCTTTCTCAGCATCCAGTGCCAAAAGCACTGAAGGGGCTTTTTGGGTATTGATTTGGTGTATAATATTAATAACACTGCGGGTGTTGTCAGACGCTTTTCTGTTTGAAATAAATCCCACCTGATCAGGGTCGATGTTGAGTCTATTGTCAAGGAATTTTGCGTATATCTTAAGGTCTGTATTTTAATAGTGAGATTGGTCTATAATTAGAGCACAACGTGTGGTCTTTGTCGGGTTTTGAAATAACAATAATTCTTGAGGAAGTAGTGTCCGGGTGGAAAGTATGCCCGTTGAGTTTGCAGTTGAAGAGCTGTACTAGCTTGGGGAGGAGGGTGGGAGCGAAAGTTTGATAGTAGTCCATTGTATAACCATCAGGGCCAGGGGCTTTGGAGGGTATTTGGGAGCTAAGGGCAAACTTTACCTGCTCTTCTGAAATGTCATTACATAATGCAGAGGCCTCAGCTTTACTGAGTTGAGGAAGGTTGCAGAAGGTTAGGTAGCCTTGATATCGGCTTCATGCAAATGAGAATTCCGAGAGGGGGGTAGATTATATAATTTGTCATAAAAATCACAAAACGGAGGGCTCTTGCTGTCTTTTCTGCCTGTAAGTTACGTAATTCTCCCCTTAGCTGGGACAGCTGTCCGAAGACCTTACTGGAAAGAGTGCGTTTGTGGATCTGTTCCAACCCCTGGATTTTGGGATAAGAGGGAGTCAATTTGCGCTGCTTGTTGTTTTTTTTTCCGATATGAGTCATATTTAATGATTTCTCCTCTCACTACTGCTAAATGTGCCTCCCAAGTTGTGTAATATTGAATTTCGGGTTAGGAATTAAGTTCAAAATAATCTTTAATTTTATTTGTGATCAGTTCTTTGAACTGGGGGATCTTGAGCAGTGTTTTGCCAAGATGACCTGTAGGGAAGGCATTTAGATCTAAGAGCAATTCAATGGCCGAGTGGTCTGACCAGTGGTTGGCGTATAACAGAAGTGGAGATCAGAGAGGGAACGAGATTAGCACAGCAAAGGAACATGTCGATCCTAGAACAGGAATCATGGGGTCGGAATAGAAAGAGTAGTCTCTGGCCAAGGAATACAACACTGGCCAAGAGTCAAACAGAAGAATGTGACCTAAGTGTGGGGATGTCTAGACTCAAATGGCCTGATGATAGGGACAATCAGCACAGCATGCTCAGGGTAGATGCCTGAAATGCAATGGAAAAAAAGGGGGAAGGAGTGGGAAATGAAGTTGGAGTAGAGATGTAATGGGGTCAAGAAGGAGAGTGGAGGAAGATGCCCCGCATGGTCGGGGGACCGTCCGCTCAGTTGGAGCCTCAGGACCGGGAGTTTTGATATCAACAGCGCTGCCAGTGAGATCCTGTTGTGACAGGTGTGTTGTTGAGAGGTAAGGCAGGCTCTGGTAGGAGGTCGACAGCTCTATAATATTGTTGCAACTTATATATCGTGCAGGCAGCTGGAAGAGACCTCCCAGCTTCTTTATATGTAAGCGTTAGACAGAGCGAATCAGCGCTCTCTCTTAGCCACGCCCACCACTCACTGGAAGTGGAGCATCTGTGGCACCTCTTTTACTGGAGACCAAGGCGCCGGTACCGGAAGTAGTCCTTCCGCACTGGAACACCTCCGATGTTGAATGAAAATCCAGGCGCCGGTACATTGCACAGAAGACAGAGGCAAGCTCTGAAGCGGAGTGGGGCAGACGTCCGGAGAAACAAGGTGAATCTGAGAGTGGGTCAAGGTGGTGAGCTTCGGGTCCTATCACCAAGGCCACATCCCAGGTGGAGCAGTGTGTAAGACTTAGTCTGCCGGTACCTGTGGGGAGCCAGATAGCAACGATGGTGACTGTGGCAGTGTAGTTAAAGTAGATTATCCAGCAGTCACAGCTGCCAATGCAAAAGTAGTATGTCCGACGGAGTCACCAGTGCTATCAAAGGCCCCGTAGCTTCCCTGATTGAATAAGGATGAGCAATTTATAATAGGGAGAGTATATTCAAAGAAAAAGAGTAAAATAAAGGGCTTGATGCCCGGAGCTCCCGGGAATAGCAGCCATCCAATATGGCATCCAAACCATGCCCCCATTGTATGCAAATTTTAACACATATTAAATATATTAAATTATAACTTTAAGGTTTTGAAAGAGATCACAGATAATGTGAATTCTTTGAATAGATTGTCATGGAGAGCTATTTCTGCAGAAAAGTTTTATTAGACAGGAAGGGCCTGAGTCATTAAGGAGAGCAAAGCACAAAAAAGGAGTAACATTTGCACCTGGGCAAACCATGTTGCATTGGAGGGGGAGGTAAATTTAAAATGTGGGGACAGATTTATATTTGGAGTAGGGCATGTCCTAGATCAACTTTAAATTTCAGTGTAATAATAAAGCTATTAAGTATTTGTGTGCTAGATGAAAAAACAGCCAGTATTTGACTTATGTGCAAAATAATACATTTTTGCACCCCTTGCATTGTAACATGGTTTGTCCCAGAGAACATTTACTCCTTTTTTGCCTTAATGACTCAGGCCCGAAATGTTTGTTTCAAAGAAGGCAGTTTGTCCTCATGTTGGTCTTCAAGGGTTTTCATGAATATATGAATATTTTCTCAGATCCAATTTAGGTTAAAACTCCCAAAGCTCATTCTGTTATTCCAAAGTTATAGATGCCAAACAAAAATGTAAGGAAGTTCAGACAAATGTTTTCCTAGTCTATTGTAGATTTTTCAAGCCTTCTGATTGTTTAAGGAGAAAATTGGACTTATAACCCTAAGGATGGTTACACACTATGGGCTTGGTTCGTTAAGGGACGCATACTGAGTGCAGCACACGTACGTGAAATGGCGCACAAACCTGCCCGTTGTGAACGGCAGAAGTCAGCAAGATGCGTACTGTCACATATATAGCTTAATGACTTTGGGTGCAACTGTTCCTACCGTTTGTGCTCACGTCCGTACATGTCAGGAAATACTACGATGTTCTTCCATAAGGCACTTTTCTGCTGTACCTGCGGCAGCAAACGCTGCGCTTTCGAAAGCCATAGGAACATCTCTCAAGCGTTGATTTGTGTATTCCTGAGTACCCTTGTTTGTTATATAGAGGTGGCTGTAATGAACATTAAAATATGTGTTCCTACTTGTTATGCTACTTTGTTCACCTATACCACCAGTGGTCTCTGTGAATCCCAAAGTGTCAGCATGCCTATTGCCTTGGCAGCCATGAATAGGTGGTTCGTGTTTCTACAATTGGCAAACTTTGCCACTAAGCCTGGCATTAATACGAGGTGTGCCCCTATTATATCGTGCCTGGTCTATTCCCCCATGGGGGGAAGCAGTTTCCTCATTGGGGAACTTAGGATGGCCTCTACTGTGAATGGGCAGGGAAAACTGTTTCTCATGTCAACGTCTATCTGGTTATTTAAAAAATTGTCAAAACTCCACTATATGAAAATTACCCTGTACTTAGATGGTTCAGGCTGGCTCTGGAACAGGACTGGGGAGATGGAAAGATGGTCTTCAAAGACCATCGCTGCCTCCTCCTCCTGGGACAGGGCAATCTCTTCCGTTGCCACTGCCGCCTCCTGTTGGACCACCTCCTCCTCATATGGCCCTTCTTCATTGCGGCGTGGTAATGGCATAGGATGTGTTATATTTGTTTTTATTTTATTTTTTATTTTCTCCAACATACAGAAACATGCAGATAATGATAGCTTTCAATGGGAAATACAGCACACCACTCATGTCCCATAAATGAAATGGTTAACGTTTGAAAAAAACCAAACTTTTGTTCATGGGACCACAAATATTAGCACAAATATAGTAATAGTATAGTATTTGTTTTATCTAAGCTCCTGACATAAAGAATGGTGTGAATCTTTGTCTTTTTTGCTGTGCAGTTACTCACACAGCAGACACTTGCCATTTATGTAGCTTGACAGTTAGACTTTTTTATTGTTAATATACTATTATTATAATTCATTCCTATTGCAGTAACACTACATGCAAACTAAAGTAAAGCATGTAATTTTGGACTAGCAATGGTCATTATAAATGTTAAGTGGCAACTAATAAACTGCTCTAAATGAAGCATAATAAGCACAAGAAAGTATATAATGGTATATAATAGTTGATATATGATAGTCAGAAGGGAATGGACACAAAAGAGGCCTATTCAAACATGTGTCCATGTTTTGTGTGTGTGGTGAGTCACTTGCATATAATACTGTGTTTTTAGTGTACTTACGAGCAGCTATTTCTGCCCTCAATTCTGCAAGGAGGTCGGGCTGCCTTCTCCGCAAATTGCTCCATCTGCGCTGCAATTGCACAATGGAGCGACAACTGCCCAATTTGATGCGCAGACGCCTGCGGAAAGCTCAATAGGCATTCACCTTATCTTTGTTAGTTACCAAGTGAGCTGCGGGTTGAAAGCACCGGTCAAGTGTTGCTGTTCAGGACCCACAGCTCGGTACGCGAGTAGGTAGCGGCTCGCATGCTGTGAGAATAGTGAGACAGTTTAATATCCTGCATAGCTATTGGTTCTCAGTGCACGTAGGTGTGTCTGCACGTCATGCACGGAACCGTTCAATGCCATTACAAAGATGGCTCACTCACCTGTCGATTTAAATGAAGTATGATAGCAATGAGAGGGTGTTTGGCCTAGCGTGCCTATAGAAGAGAACGCACCGGGATCAGCTATAAAACTCCCGCTACATTCAATAGTTGACCCTGACAATTTATGCATGGCTGAGAAGTTATTGCTGTTAGAAATAGGATTCGACCCTCCATTTTGTGCTTTGTCCTTACATAGCATATAAGGAGAAGGAATAATTTGGCTTTCCTATGTGTTCTTTAGCTTTCCATTGACATTGCTGTATAACTGGACATTTACATCATAGGATCACCCTCCATTTTGTGGTAAGTAAGATGGCCCTAGGTGTGCGTCCTTACGTAGCATATAAGGAGAAGGAATAATTTGGCTTTCCTATCTGTTCTTTAGCTTTCCATTGACATTGCTGTATAACTGGACATTTACATCAAAGGATCACCCTCCATTTTGTGGTAAGTCAGATGGCCCTAGGTGTGCGCCTTTTTGTATAGTGATGGACTAAAGTTTGTTGTTTTGAATTTGTAGAGATGTCTGAACAAGAGGCAAGTCAGGCTTCAACATCATTCTCCACTGTGGGTAGAAAAAAAAACGGCAGCCAAATTCCACAAATGCAGAAATAGAAATTTTGGTGGAAATGGCTGTTGATAAGCTCCACTCCACTCCGGATCAGTTCTTGGCCGGATCCAAATCCAGAATATGGGAACAAATAACAAATGAGGTCAATGCCATGGCTCCAATAAGACGCAAGGTGACTGAGGTCCAAAAAAATTAATATGGAATCGTGACTCAATTTACTCTTTCTTCTTAATTAAAATGTGTCAAGGTTTTGGTGATATTTTCATCCTTCTAATGTATCTATTTTGCACAAAGGTGGCAAGACTTTTAGCGTCGCCTTTAGGACAAACTGACAGAAAACAGGAGGCATGCTCAAAGGACAGGCGGTGGTCTCTCGGCCCAACTAGAACTCACTTTATTGGAGATCAGGGCATTGGACTGTTTGGATACAGAGATGGTGCAAGGGGTGGGTCGCATTAACACCAGACGTAGCTCACCCGTCATGGAGCCTATCACAGCTTCCGGTACATCATATATGCAACACCACCCTTTCCAAAGAATCAAATATTTTGACAATGAACTATATACCCATTACAATCCATCATACAACTCTCATTTGGCTCCACCTGCCTCTCCTGCATCTATGCCCCTCCTGCCATCTCTGCCCATCCTGCCATCTCTGCCCATCCTGCACCCTATGCAACCCGTGCACCCCGTGACACCTGTCAACCGCGTACCACACAATCGGCGTCTGCTGCACATCCACTCTCTGCTGCTCCACTGGCCTATGCTTCCTCCCCACCGTTGCCTTCCACATCACGGTTTACCTGAAGCCAGACTCCTTCAAGAACAGCAGCAACTATTGTACCAGCAAAGAGACAACGCAAATCAAAGTAATGTGCTTTATGTTTTTTTCCCTACATTGTAAATAGAATTTAGAATGATATAATTCTCAGTTATGTATGTTTTCTTTAGTTAAAAAAATAACTTACAAGAAAAGTAGGTGGCTAGGACATATTCTTTTAATGTGACAGCATCAACCGATTCAGGAGGGCTGGGGTCAGCATCTGCCACCTCCTGACCAGCAACCTCGGCTTCTTCCACCCAAGGAACCCCACTTCTAATGCCGATGTTATGGAACACCACACACAGAGCAATGACATCGCACACAGTGGATGGCGCATACATTAGAGCACCACCAGACCAGTCTAGGCAACGGAATCTGGCCTTTAAAAGACCAAATGCCCGCTCCACAACCAATCTAGTGGCTGTATGTGCGGATTTGTATGCGACCTCCTGCTCCTTGTGTGGGTTCAAATGAGGAGTGAGGAGCCAAGGGCGAAAAGGGTATGCATTATCTCCTAGAAGGGGTGACAAGAAAGACAAAGGGAAAAATATGAGTGACAAAATTCTAGCTCCATCAAGAACACAACAACATGTTCGATGACAAATAGTGGCAGATTTACAATTAGAAATAGCGCAGATATTACTTCAGAGAAGCTTACATGATAAACTCAATTTATTTTTAGCCAAGGGTAACTCCTTTTGAAATTTTAAAAGATTTTTTTATAGGAAGCTGTGTAGGTGGTATTATTAGATAAACATCACAATTGAATGTAACTGGGAATGATATTAGAATGCTCCATTGTAATATGTCTACTTAGCTATAAAACATAAGACATGAATATAAACACTTTAAAGTACTACATATATGACGTCTATTTAGGTTAAAAAGAAAAAAACCTAGTACCTAATAGCCACGCGTCACCATTCGGCCTTGCACCCCCTTGCCTTTGTGGCAATCTTTGCCTCTTCCCTGATTGCCGGAAGGCAAAGAAGTCATGTGTACTCCCTGGCCACACAGCTACCAGGTCACGAATCTGGATAGACGCGTCACATATAGTCTGGACATTTATAGAGTTGAAATGCTTGTGATTAAAGTGAATTGCAGCATTCCCACCAGACGGGACCAAGGCTGCATTAGTACCATCTACTGCCCCTATGAAATGCGGAAAACCGGCTATGGTCGCAAACTGCCATTTGATCTGCACAAGGGACTCCTCATCGAGTAGCAGATGTATGAATTGCATGAGCCACGACAAGAACGCCAGCAGAACAACCTTCAGCAAGCGACTTAAGGACTTCTGGAACATCCCTGCCGCGACTCCAACAGTGGTCTGGAAAGACCCAGTGGTACAAAAGTGCAATACCGCCAACAGTTTTGTCAATGGGGGTATTGCTGTCGGGATGTTCTGCATTAGCTCCAGGTTGCTCTGCACAATGAGCAGAGTGTCCAGGATGACACAAAGCGGGAGCCAATAACGACGTACAACCTCGGCATCAGACATCCCAAAGAGGCTGACACGTGGCCTGAAGACACGCTCCCTTGGCCAGTGACAATGGACTAGTTGCTGGTTTTGTAGGCGTGGACGCTGGTTGCCCTACTAAGCTATATTTGAGAGAGAAGGATGTTACAAAAAATACATTACCTCATCACTTTGTAAATGTCACTCCTGTTTGCACAGGAAAGATTTACAATATACTTACACCTACAAGTGGGTTGGCCAAACTCATAATGGGGCTGAAACAAAAGAAAAAATTATTAACAAATAAAACAGAGAACACAATTTGCCATTGTGCCACGTGAATAGGCATTAAACAAACACATACATATGTCTCGGGGATAAAACAGTAATAAGAAAGAAAGCCAAATTATTCCTTCTCCTTATGTGCTATGTAAGGGGGCACACCTAGGGCCATCTTACCACAAAATGGAGGGTGATCCTTTGATGTAAATGTCCAGTTATACAGCAATGTCAATGGAAAGCTAAAGAACAGATAGGAAACATAACAAAACTAGTAAACAGCCCCATGACTAGGCTAAGAAACAAAGTAAACTATGACATGAAACAAAGTATGAAAAAAGCAAAAAACACATGAGCACATACGTATGTCTCAGGGGGCAAAACACAAAAACAGTATTAAAATCATAAAAACTAGGCTACCAGTAAACAGACACTTAAAAATGTACAAACCAAACAAACCTTGGTAATAGCTTGAAAAATCAAAAGCAATCATAAACGTAAATGCAGTAATAGTAGCATACAGGGCACATGCTATAGCTGCGTTAAATTGGCAGAGAGTATGCAGGTGATTGGGAGCATACATCACGATAACATGGCGAGTCCTAATTGTGTGCGATTGTGTTTTGGCACTGACAGATAAACTAGACCCCTAGCAGGTGCATACTATACACCGAGAACCACGCCATTACATACGTTCAACCTGGTGTGAGTTTTACGTCCCTATATGGGAACGCCTTCATTGTGATTTGACTATGGCACCACACTCCATCACTAACCTTTTCACGCCCCAAAATCACAGGCCGTAGTAAGTGGTGATTGCATTCGCAAGCATCGAGGTTCTGCATTTTTGGATGGTCGATGGTTACTTTGCTGGGCATGCTCACAAGAGTTTTGCTTATGATATGCACCAAAAAAGAACATACCTCCCTTAATGACTCAGGTCCTACAGGTCTTTCACCTGATTAGCATGCCAATCACACGATAAACGATCATTCTCGCATTAGTGTGTATGCTCCCATGATCAAGTTTTATTGTACCAAAGTACATCGTATCGTTTGATTTTATAAAATGACTAAAAGTCTCTAAAAGTTGAAACGATGTTGGGAAAATTATAAAGTGTGTATGCACTCACAGCCAGCAGTGTAGGCAGATCTCCATAGAGTTTACAAAGTCACAATCTTTTCAGCTGATGGTTATGACAGAGGAAGAGCACAGAAGGTAAATCTTGTAAAACGTGTAAGTGTGTACACATGAATCGGCATGCTGATCGGAACTTTCAGCTGTTGTTAAAATCCTCAAAGATTTCGCATTGAGAGAAATATTTTGTTGTGTGTACCCAGCCTTAGCAAACTGCCTTATCAAATGTTATGTTCTTTTAGTCGTTATCAACAAAATATTGTCCGCTGCGATAAATGTGGTTTGAATGCATGAAAGAGATTTAATAGCAAGATGTACCAAATTACAATAAAATATAATAAAGTACAGCCAATACATACGCAGCGCACTGGATCCAGCAAACAGTCATTCAGCCCTGAAGCCTATGGTCAAAGAACACTGAATGATGTCACAGTGCCTGGTTTATATACAGTTTGTGGTACATAAAAAACAGTGGTATGTCATAGCATTTTTCCATTGGTTCAGGATTTAGGACAGTCCAGTATAATGCAGGTCGTAGGTCAGTTCAAACAATGCTCTCCAAGGGTGGGGGGTCAACTCTCCAACAGCTGCTTACGTGTCTTCCCTCAGGAGCCCACCGAAATACTGATTCAAACCAGCCTATTAGCATTCCAAACACAATATCATTTTGAGCATTAATCCTTTATCATCCATAACTAGCATACACAGGGTGCTATCGCTTAGTTTATTGTAGAGGATGTCTGATGGTGAAAAGTGGATTAGTATGACACTAAACATGATACATTTCCTATATCCTGAACCTTAGATGTCAATAAAGTGGTTTTAACATTATTATATGAAACTAATAAATCTATTACATTTGAATGTAAAGACTATGTGCTGGAACTTTATTAAGGTGAACTATTTATAAATGTATGTGTAAGTGTAAATATATTTAGAATAGAGATGCTCGGGCTTGGTTTTCTGAAGACCGAACTCACCCGAACTTAGGGGATCCGAGTAGGCTCACGAGCCAACTCGGTACTTTCATGCGTCCTCGGATTTGAATCGAGGCAAAATGTCATTGTTGCTTTGTCGGATCTTGCAGGTTTTGGATTCCGTAAGTACCTCCCTTCCCAGGGGATCCAGTGCCATTGCTCACACAGATACAGGAGGGGTAGCAGTGTTCTTGTCACTTGACAAAAATTGACTGGAAATGACTGGAAATTAATGTTATTGAGGTTAATAATAATATATGAAACAAAAAAAGAGCCAAATTATGTGATTTTAGCAAAAAAAATTGGGATTTTAGAAAGAAAATATGGATCCAAAACCAAAACACGCGAGGGCGGTTTTGCCAAAATCAAACTCACCCTAACTTACACTAAGTTAATCCAGATCCAAAACATGGGGGTCAGTGAACATCTCTAATTTAGAAGTGTTCGCTAGTGTTATTGTGTAATAAGCCCTTCCACAACGTTTATTTATTTGAAACGACTTCATCCATTTATTTTGACTTTCACACAAGTAAAGTGAAGAAAGAAACCCATTGCTCTTTCACTATTCTGAATTGGAACTGTTCAACATCTCACAACCCTGCTACAAATAGGTTGAGTTTAATTCAAGCAAACGTTGATGCTATGCTAGTTGCGCTAGTTCACACAGTTGCACTGCATAAGCCAATACAAGATGAAATGGTCATTGTCTTCTGTCCCATTGAGCAATTTAGTTTTAACATGTTCCATCTGAAATTCTCTTGGATTATTCTTACTTCCCTCAACTACTTGTCCAGAGACCACCGTGTGTGGAAATTGATGAAGCAGATAGGAACACTGGCAGTTGTGGTCAGTTGTGTCTGTACTTCCTTTAAATTGTTAATTTCTATATCTCTATCACCCATGAGCAGAGGGATGTTTTATATCAATATTTCATCAGTACATCCCATTATAGCAAAATTAATATAAAGCATATTGAAATAAGTTTTAAAAAGTATGTTTAAACTTCAGAGCAAGGATTGTTTTAGATCAAATATTGTTGACATTAACATAGTGAGTAATGCATTGCCTTTAACAAATGTCTTCTATCTGTAACAGCGCAGGACACCGGCCATTTAAAATAACATTTCATATGAACTTCAGCAATTTTAAGCAGAATAGTGTATTAAGGTCTACTGGGAAGCAATTTTAAGAATTCATTACCAAAGAATTTCAACTGTATAATTAGACGTTTAATAACATCTTAGAAAATTATGCTCAGATTTAACCCCTTGAATTCAGAGAAGGCAATCTGGGTTCAACTCTTATGATGAAAGGCTTAGAGACATAAATGCTAGCAGCTGGGAGTAAAACCAATTGCTAGAATAACTTCTCTAATGGCCTTTAAAAACAAGGCAACAATTGCAGCCCCCGGAATGCTTTGATCTTATCTGAGTGGGAAATATTATGTTAATGGCTATAACGAGACATTATGGACACAATGAGCTTTTTCATGACAATGACATGTTTAATGAAACTGAGAAGTGGTTGTGATTTTTAAGCATACATATGGACCAAAATATGTATTACAAATTAAACTTGCTATAAATAAATCTATATTAGTTTATACTGAAGGGATATGTTATAGAGCACACAAAGAGTTGTAAGGAAAATGTAATAGAGGACAGAGAGAAATAATTAATAGAGATGAGCTATTTGAAGGGAAGAGGGACAAATGGTCAGACAGCTAAACATGATGTGCCTGACTTGTATTGTAGAGGATAATATTTTCTGCACTGTAGATTATAAGGACATTAGTAGCCATGAGGATGCAGTTAATGAAACTCCAAGGTAGTCTAAATAGTACAGGATAGGTTATGGATTATAATGGAACCACTGTTCTTTTAAAATAAGTAACATAATAATTAAAAAATATACCTTGCTTATATTTTGGGGAACAAAGTTATTTTAAAACAGATATTGAAAGTGAGAGGTTAGATTTGTGGTGAACGAAGCGTGGGAGTTTAGTTCACTTACACACCGTAGCATTTTACAAGTGCTTTGGCAAAGGCAGGAACCACAGTTTACACATTACGGATTTTATCCATATAAGAACAAGATGGATTTCTGAACTTCGTTTCATATAGAGGTGCATTTCACACCAAAATATTTCAGCACCAGTTTGACAGGAGCCTCAATGATTATTTTGTGTTGCTTTTAATGTGTAGATGCTTGAAATTGCTAAGTTTGCCCACACATGGAAACATAGGAGTTGGTTGTGCTACTGATGGCATTCTAGTACTCGGGTTGGCTAGAGGTTGATCTAGCCCCATCCACTTCACCTCCTGCATGTCCCTATGTTCCTCTTGGACACCTGATTGCATATTAGACTCATGAAGAAAGCAATATCATAGAGATCCCTATTCACAAGTATTACAACAATATGTCCTTTAAGTATATATTAAAAGTAAGTATAAGTAAACTTAAGGTAAAAAAAGGTGGTTAAAAAATCTAGGCACACAAACACATTTTCCACATAATCTTTATCATGGCAATATAAATAAATGTTGATGAGGATCAGAGGAGGAAACATATACAACTGTTTAGCAAAATGAAAGGGTAAAATGACCCATGTGCTTCAGATCTGTTGCTTGTTGAAGAAGAATATAGACCTTCACTAAGTGTCACTTTTTTAAGTATATCTACCTTATAGCAAGTTACCCCTCATACTGTATGTCCTCAGAATGGCCAAGAAAGTTTTGAAAATGTAGTACTTGGATACTGACCAATGTTGACTGCAAGTGACCCAAAGTTGCTTGTGGATCTCTAATCCCAGTAGCTTTTCTCATCCTATAGAATAAAAATGTATTTTCATTGATCATAATGTCATTCATAGTAACTATAGAGGCTCAATTATTGTTGGACGTACTTGTGTCAAAAGTGCAGATATAAAATACAGTCATGGCCAAAAGTTTTGAGAATGACACAAAAATTATTTTTCACAAAGTCTGCTGCCTCAGTTTTTATGATGGCGATTTGCATATACTCCAGAATATCATGAAGAGTGATCAAATGAATTGCAATTCATTTCAAACAACATTTGCACTGCATTTTAGCCCTGCCTTAAAAGGACCAGTTGACATCAGGTCAGTGATTCTTTTGTTAACACAGGTGAGAGTGTTGATGAGGACAAGGCTGGAGATCACTCTGTCATGCTGATTGAGTTAGAATAACAGACTGGAAGCTTTAAAAGGAAGGTGGTGCTTGAAATCATTGTTCTTCCTCTGTTGACCATGGTTAACTGCAAGGACACACATACAGTCAGCATTGCTTTGCAAAAACAAGGGCTTCACAGGCAGGGATATTGCTGCTAGTAAGATTGCACCTAAATCAACCATTTATTGGATCATCAAGAACTTCAAGGAGGTTCAATAGTTGTGAAGAAGGCTTCGGGGCGCCCAAGAACGTCCAGCAAGCGCCAGGACCATCTCCTAAAGTTGATTCAGCTGCAGGATCAGGGCACCACCAGTGCAGAGCTTGCTCAGGAATGACAGCAGGCAGGTGTGAGTGCATCTGCACGCACAATGAGGCGAAGACTTTTGGAGGATGGCCTGGTGTTAAGAGGGGCCAGCAAAGAAGCCACTTCTCTCCAGGAAAAACATCAGGGACAGATTGATATTCTACAAAAGGTACAGGGATTGGACTGCTGAGGACTGGGGTAAAGTAATTTTCTCAGATGAATCCCCTTTCAGATTGTTTGGGGCATCTGGAAAAACGCTTGTCCGAAGAAGGAATGGTGAGCGCTACCATCAGTCCTGTGTCATGCCAATAGTAAAGCATCCTGAGACCATTAATGTGTGGGGTTGCTTCTCAGCCAAGGGAGTGGGCTCACTCACAATTTTGCCTAAGAACACAGTCATGAATAAAGAATAGTACCAAAACATCCTCCAAGAGCAACTTCTCCCAACCATCCAAGAACTGCTTGGTGACAAACAATGCCTTTTCCAGCATGATTAAGCACCTTGCAAAAAGTTATAACTAAGTGGCTTGGGGATCAAAACATTGAAATTTTGGGTCCAGGGCCAGGAAACTCCCCAGACTTTAATCCCATTGAGAACTTGTGGACAAACAATCAAAAACCTACAAATTCTGACAAAATCCAAGCATTGATTAGACAAGAATGGGTGGCCATTAGTCAGTATGTGGCCCAGAAGCTGATTGATAGCATGCCAGGGCGAATTGTAGAGGTCTTCAAAAAGAATGGTCAACACTGCAAATATTGACTCTTGGCATAAACTTAATGTAATTGTCAATAAAAGCCTTTGACACTTATGAAATGCTTGCAATTTTACGTCAGTATACCATAACAACATCTGACAAAAAGGTCTAAATCAATGAAGCAGCAAACTTTGTGAAAATTTTTACTTGTGTCATTATTTTGGCCATGACTACACTGTGCACAAACTGGTATCTACATGTTTATTTAAAGTTGCATATATCTTATGTCCACACGAACATACATTTGAAGCGTATCAAGATACACTCGAAACACCATTCAGGATAAATAACTTGATAATGATGAATGCCATTTTTGTTTAAAAAAATAGGTTTAAATATTTTTGTTTAAAATTTGTGGCCCCCGTCCTCCAACTCCACTTTCCAAAAAAGTGATCCAAGACCAAGTACTTGTAGCCTAACCAGATTGCGGAAATTGAGGTTATGAAAAGCATGAGGTTCCCCCACTAAAGCTGCTACTAGCACTAACCTACAATAGTCTGGTCTGGTCACAGGGGAGCATGGGGCTCCCCTGTTATAATGTGACACAGCCCCAGGCAGTCCATTTGGCTGCTGATGTGAATAAGAAGTATAATAATAATGAAAACAATAATTTTATTTATATAGCTTTTTTCTCCCGATAGGATTCAAAGTGCTTAATATTTTCAGATAAAAAAAAATGCATCATGCAAAATAAACATATAAAGGAGTACAAAAATGAAAACTATAAGTATTTGCTTTGTTTTTAGAAAATAAAGGGGCATTAATCAATTGCTTCAATAATCAGGCAAGTCTGTTCTTGAATATTTCTATAGTGGGGGTCTTGCAGACTGTACCAGGCCATGAATTCCAGAGATTACAAGCTGCAAAGTTAAAAGCTTGAGCTCCAAATGAAGTATGGGAGATTCTAGGTACTTTAAGTAGTCATTCACCTGCTGATTAAAGTGAGTAAGTGAGAGTATAGGGAATCAGAAGCTACTGCAAGTACCCAGGTCAGTTAACAGGCTGTCTTTTACATTTTGTACTAGCTACAAGTGGCGCAGTTCTTTTCCTGGAAGTGCATTAAGCAAAACTCAAAGCCAATTTTAAGGTTATGCGAGGTTCAATTATTATTAAAAAGGGCCATAGTTGTGTATATATAAAAAGCTCAGTGGTTGGCTTATCTGTACTGAATTGGAGCAGCTGGGCAGATTTTGGTACCACCTCACAGATCTGAAAATTGTAGAAAAACTCTGTGACTACACCAGGAAAAGCTATAGGGGTATATTTACTAAACTGCAGGTTTGAAAAAGTGAAGGTGTTGCCTATAGCAACCAATCAGATTCTAGTTTTCATTTATTTAGTACATTCTACAAAATGGCAGTGTGACTGGATCAAACTTATAGTATAAATTTATTTAAAGGAAATAGCACAGGGTGCTTATTTATTTAATTGCCAATGCACTTATTTTTTATATTGTGTATATTTTGATATAGGAAATCATTATTTCTGAGACCAGGGTAGAAAATTTGATCTTTCTTTTTTAACCTTGCTAAATGAAATGCCTTATTTCTGATGTATATATCTGTATATAGCTGATACAATGAGCCTTTGTTTAGAAAGTCTTTTGTGTATCGTGATGTGGGGAAATGACTTGTTTGGGGTTTGTACCTTTCATTTGAAATGTGTATTCGGCAACTGGTGGAAAAAGGACACATGCTAAATTCATGTTAATTAGATCTTTTGACTTGCTAGTAGACATCCTGGCTCTGAAATAAGATGCAAGAAATCACAGCAAGGTTTTTAAGATATCACAGATAAGTGTAAATATTGTTAGCATTGCAATGCATGTAAATCCACATTTGTGCAAACACATGACATCCTCATTCTAAAAACAGATTAGACTTCAAGGACCCTTTGAGGCTGTGTCCAAACTATATAAAAAGCACTGGCTTATATTGAAAAATTGTTTTTCTGATTTCATCTGACCTGTTAACTGGTTCCTTTAACCAGTGTAAGAGCAAATAAACATCACTTGCTTCAAAGACCTGCTTGAAAATATCTTCCATGCTGAAAATCCTGTGACCTACAGATTAGACCTAAAATCGAATCCGTTCCCGGCTGTTTCTGAAGTTTGGACCCAGCTTTTCCGGTACCACCGCTCTGCCTGCTACCCTGCAGACCTGGCCAGTGTGACAGGCCAGGGGGGATCCATTCACAGCAACCCTGATCTATAGTAAGAGGTCTGGAGTACAAGCCCAGGTACACCAGCAACGGGGTACACTCACAGCGTCAGTTACCCAGAAGAAATCCGATACTGAATGCCGATAAGGAGTCCAGTGGCGGCAGCATTTGTAAGCCCCTCCTACTGTGGCAAGAGGGCTCATTTGGGATAACGAAAGGGAACGGTGGCAAAGTAAACCCAGACGGTTCCCAGCAGCACCAGACAGGGTGGCATAGACGGTCCATCCTGTCACAGGCAGCTAGATTCTGATTGATTGCTATAAGCAACATCTCCACTTTTTCAAACCCGCAGTTTAGTAAATATACCCCATTGTCTTCTAGTTCAGGAACTCAGGTTTATGTGATAATAGTTCACATTGAAAGCAAGGGGATTTGAGGTTATGTTTCAGCTTGCATTCAGCCAATATTTTAAGAATAGGTGATACGATATATTCCTGTTACTTGTCCCTCCATAACCTGAATGTTTCTAAGCCTCTATTGATTATAATAATTTGTGTATTTATAAGTAGTAGTTATGAAGTTAGAAAAACTTGAATGGCAACATATTTGAAATGTATTAAAATACGTCCAATTAATCAAATGCTTTTTGATGTCTATTGTTAATAATGAGCTTTCCAGGGATAGTTTTTAACATATGATAGAGCAATAGTTCTTAAGGTTTTTTTGCCCCACTTGCCTTTGACATTACAAAGTTGGCTGTCGTGTATTAAATCTGGCAGCAATTTATCAAAAAAAGGTAAATCCATCTGGGCTACACAGTTTTCCTCTGATTAGAGAGTATCTTGTATTCACACTATCCTCTAAAACAATTGATCTTTTAAAGAATTCCCATTGTAAAGTTCAAAAGAATCTCTACATATATTCATAGGGTCATAGGTGAATAGAAAACCTCAAAGAAGTTATTAAATATTTTCACTATTTTATTAGAAGTGCAATCACTTTTTCCTTCCTCCTTTCTTTCCGTCTTTAATATTTAATAATTGATCCTGTAAAGAAATTCCATTAGAGAAATTTACTAATAATTTCACATATTTGATAAATTAAATAATTTAGCATTTTGAGAAGTATGTTATTGTTTTCTTTGAGTTTAACTAATATTTAAATGAGGATTAGCATCCAAATATTTATTTTTTTAGCGTTTGTTTGGGTCACATATATTCCACATAAGCTTGTTTTTCTTTCACACTATATTTCCTAAATTCTTTATAGTTTTTAGATAGTTAGTCCAGTATGAAATAATATCCCCTCTATTAATACTTTAAATGTTTTCCACAATAGAAATGGGTAATTTTTAGGTTGTATCTTATTTTTGAAAAGTGCTTTCCATTTTTATATAAGAATAATTAGAAAAATCAGAAAGATCAAACAATCTCTCATAGAATGTCCACATATGGGCACAAAATGTGAATGGTAAAATTTAAGTTAACTGATTTCTAAAGATTCTGTTTTATCCACTACATTCTGTGAACACAACATATCATCAATTCTAAATGATGAGTAATGTGAATGGGGAAAACATGTTTACTTAGAATCAGGGTGTAATATTTGCCAACAATCTACCAAATGTAAGGACTGAGCTATAGACATTAAAGGAGACTCAATATTGGATCAATATAAAACAGTATCTAAATTCAGATCCATGACATCATTAATTTATATTCACCCAATTAATGGGAAAGAGCTTATCTTTATCTATCTATCTATCTATCTATCTATCTATCTATCTATCTATCTATCTATCTACCTATCTATCTATCTATATTGTAACAAAGGGAGGCATTTAGCTGGCAATATGCAGAGAAAGCATGCAAACAGGGTAAAATTCATGCAATAATGCACCTAGATTGAAGACTTATGTGTGACAAACAATAGATTATAGTGTAGTTAACTTACATAGTTTGAAATGTCCTCCTTACAGCAAACGGAGTGTGTCTGTGTCAGAGCAAACAGCACTGATGAGAGTTTCCTTTTAAAGGGGAGTTGGGTGTGTCACCTGCCCATCAAGCTAGGGCTGTGGGAGGAGCATCTTTTATAAAAGCTTGCTTGTTTCATTATTCTGGGAGACTAACGCTAGAGAAGCTGGCTGATCTGTACAGAGCTGGTCCATGTCTAGCTAGTGTTTAGGGTCTCAAGAAACAGTGTGAAATCTGTATGGTGTCAACACCTGGCATTAAAACTCCATAAAAAGGAAGAAGTTGTTCGCGTGTGCAGTAGCGGGGTTCTTGTCACAAGTGGTGTCAGATGTAGGATGCTCAGGAAAGCAAGTTTCCACTACCCAACCAGTGCAGCAAGAGCAACAAGCCCAGATGCTACGAGTAGCCGAGGCACAGGGGGAAAGCACCAGGCTCTTAAGGGAAGAGTTAGGCCAAGTGAGGCGTGACAGAAATTAACCACCTGGTCCGGTTTTGCAGAAAATGTCGTCAGCTGATGACGTAGAAGCATATCTGGTGTCCTTTGAGAGACTTGCAAAATGTCCTCCTGAAGATTGGGCTGAGAGGCTGACTCTATATCTGACTGGTGAAGCTCAGCGAGCTTATATGGATTTGGATGAGGACCGGGCCTCTAATTATTCGCATTTAAAGTCTAAAATATTGGCTCACATTGGCGTTTTCAGGCCAGGCCGAGCCCAGTGCTATCATTGAATTGTGCTATGAGAAAGATAAACCAGTAGGAGTGTAATTGGCTGAGCTTTCCAAAATTTTAAGGAATGTCTGCAGCCTGAGGAGCATTTGCCTTCTTGGATTACTGAAGTTCTGGCAATAGATCACTGCATCCCGGGGCTGAACTGCAATCTGCAAAGGTGGGTGCTGCAATCAGTCTCACAAACTTATGAAGAGCACACCACAGTGGTAGAGAGGTTTTGTGCGCTACAGCAAATGACTAAAGAACCTGCATTCGTGCCAAAGCCGATGCCATGTCAAAAGCCAGGTTTGACAATCCTTGCTACAGGGCCCACTGGCAAAACTTCTATGGACAGAGGACCAGTTACAAATGTGTCTAATCTGAAGTGCTTCGAATGTAGTGAGCAAGGATACATTAAGGCAGAGTGTCCTAAACTACCGGAACCCATGGACTGTTCCGTGGCACATATTGTGCCTGCTTTCCCAAACTGTTTTACCATGAGTCCCACATCTGGAAGTCCTTGTTTGTTTCTGGGTGATTATGCTAATCAACCAAAACCTTTTCTTGGCCTTGGTTGATTCTGGGAGTGAACTTTTATTGGTTTCCAGCTTCTGCATTCCCCGAAACCATATATACTCGGTTGCCCAATGTGAAGGTCGTTTGCGTACATAGGACGACTGAGGAGTATGAGAGAAGACTTCTGCCAGTCACACTCAAAAAACAAATTTTTATGGTGGTAGCTGCCATAACACCTAAACTTCCATATCCACTCATTTTGGGGTGAGACTTCCCACTGTTTAATGAGGTCCTCAGTGAGCGGGTCCGGCCGAACATGCCGGCAATTGATGCTACCGTCGAAGCCCGGTCGTAAAGGAGCAGCCTAAGAATCTACAAGATCTGGACCTCGATCTTTGGGAACTGCCAAACCATAATGCCATCCTGGGAGTCACAGCAGGAGTTTCACAAAAGCATCCACCTGCGGGGAAGCATGGACAAAACTAGCATTGGCTGGTGATGTCGTGAATGAGCCCACCCCGCCTGTCAGTGAGGATATGGACTGGTCCGCAATACCAATTTTGTTTCAGCTGCAGGCAGGACTTTGCTTGGGACTAACTTAATGATGTCACTTTGGAACATGCTTTTAAACGTATGACTGAGATGAATGGGGTAGCGAAAGCCGCCCAACCTTTAAAAGGTATACCATATTTTATTGTCAAAAATAATTTTCTCTATAGAGTTGTCAATTCTCATAGACCAGGGCACCCCGTTCATGTCCAAACTGATGAAGGACATGTGCCAGTTGTTAGAGGCAACGGCTCTTCACACCTCCATGTACCATCCACAAATAGACGGCTTGGTGGAATGCTTTAACCGCACATTAAAGCACATGCTCAAGAGGAAAAAGATTGGGATGCTCTTATTCCCTATTTGATGTTTGCCATCCATGAGGTACCTGAAGCTTCAACAGGGTTTGGTCCCTTTGAGTTATTGTTTGGGAGACAGCCCAGTGGTATTTTGGATATGTTAAAGGAAGGGTGGGAGCAGCAACATCCCAGGGAGCCAAATCTGGTACAATTTGTTTCCCAAATCTATAAGAGGCTAGGAAAGATAGTTCCCATTGTACAACAACATGTAAAAGAGGCTAAGGAACAACAGAAGAAAAGTTATGTCAAAAGTGCTGCTGTTCGATCTTTCAAGCCTTGGGACTAGGTTCTGTCCTGGTTCTTACCTAGGAAAGCAAACTTTTCGCCCATTTGCAAGATCCATATGAAGTTCTAGAGGCTGTCGTCCTGTCAATTACAGGGTCCGCCAGTTAGGTAGGAGAAGGGAGGAGCAAATATACCATGTTAATTTCAAACCTTGGTATGATGAGGAAACTTCTCCTTGGGTAGTACACCATTGAAAAGTCTAAAGTGGCCATAGAGCCAGCTTTATCTATTAAGCAGAGACAAGAGACTAAGAAATGATTTGCCGTAACAGCGATGTCTTCTCTTCCATTCCTGGGCGCACGACCTTAATTGAACATGGCATTGCCAGGAGTCATTGCAAAACAGAAGCAGTATTACATTACCGAGGCCAGACGGTTGGATGGGAAAAAGGAGATCGAGAAAATGCTCCAGCTAAACGTGATTGAAGAGTCCACTAGTGAGTGGAATAGTCCTATTGTGCTTGTCCCAAAACCCAATGGGACAATTAGGTTCTGCAATGACTTTAGGCGCCTAAACAGCGTGTCCCAGTTTGATGCCTATCCGATGTCACGTGTCGATGAACTGGTAGAAAAATTTGCTCATAGCAACTATCTGCCTACTCTTGATCTATCAAAGGGTTATTGGCAAGTTCCTCTGATTTCCACGGCCAAGCCAAAGACTGCATTTTCCACCCCTGATGGTCTCTTTCAATATAAAGTCCTACCATTTGGGATGCATGGGGCCCTTGCCACCTTCCGAAGCGCCATGGATAAATTGGTACAACCTCACACAGCTTATGCAGCCGCTTATTTGGATGATATAGTGATTTATACCCCAGACTGGGGATTACATCTAGCCAAAGTCAAGGCGGTCTTAGCTTCATTAAGGTCTGCAGGTCTAACAGCTAATCCAGAGAAATGTGCCATAGCCATGAAAGAAGCCAAGTATTTGGGGTACGTGGAGGCAGTCAAAAAGAAAAGAAATCGTAGTAAAGAACCTTCCTACAGGTGGTTTGTAAGCCACTTCGCCACTATAGCAGCTCCACTTACAGACATGTTAAAAGAAAAATTGTCCAGACAGATTAACCTGGCCTGCAGAAGCCACCTGGTCAGATCTTCACTTAGCCCTATGCTCCTCTCCAGTTTTACAAGCACCAGACTTTACCCGGAGGTTCTTCCTTTAAACTGATGCCTCTGGTGTCGGCCTTGGTGCAGTCTTGTTGCAGGAGAAGGATGGAGTAGAAAACCCTGTCCTGTACCTAAGTCGGAAGTTACTTCCAAGGGAACAAAAATATGCCACCGTGAAGAAAGAATGTCTCTCCATAAAATGGGCTATTGAAGTTCTGCGCTATTAACTGCTAGGCAGAGAATTCACCCTAATAGCAGACCATGCACCATTGCAGTGGATGCAGAACAACTGGGAGGTTAATGCCAAGGTAACCCACTGGTTCTTGGCACTGCAACCTTTCAAGTTCACAGTAGAACATAGACCCAGGATTCTGCAATAAAAATGCAGATGCATTGTCACGAAAATATGCGCTCCTCGCAAAGTCCGCGTCCCCCTACTTGGAGACGCTAAGCGGAGGGATATGTAACAAAGGGAGGCATTTAGCTGGCAATATGCAGAGAATGCATGCAAACAGGGTAAAACATTCATGCAGTAATGCACCTAGATTGAAGACCTATGTGTGAAAAACAATAGTTTAAAGTTTGGTTAACTTGCATTGTTTGAAATGTTCTCATTTTGTTTCATTATTCAGGGAGACCAACGCTGGAGAAGCTAGCTGGTCTTTACAGAGCTGGTCAATGTCTAGCCAGTGTTTAGGGTCTCAAGAAACAGTGTGAAATCTGACATTAAAACTGCATAAAGGAAGGAGTTGATCGCATGTGCTTCAGCAGTGGTGGGGATCTTGCCACAATATATGTGTGTGTGTATATATATATATATATATATATATATATACATTGTGGCAATTGGGACACTTTGTCACTGTCTACTAGATTAAAGAGTGGTGGTTTCCCTGGGAAACCACAGCCTAAAGGTGTAGAGAGGTAGAGAGGGTTAAATCTGCGCACACACATACACAGAGCAGGAGACCAGGTGGAGCACCTGGTATAATCAATTAAGGAGTCAGCCAGAGCAAGGCCTGACAGAAAGTTTAAAGGACTGGGTTGGATCTTTGTGTGGGACACTTGTGCCAACAAGTGTCCAGTGACCAGTTAGGGACATAACTGTTATAGCCAGAGTTGAGGGCTATTGAATTAGGTTTATTACTGTGAAAGTTTCATTTTGTTTGCTGAAGACACTGTTTATCCATCTTGACAAGTAAAATAAACGTTAAAGTGCTTCAGAAAAACCTGAGTGAGGAGCCATCTGTTTGCATGCTTTTCACAAATGGTGTCATCGTGGGATGTGCAAAAGACATCTAGATCATTCCTGTTTCCCCAAGCCAACAAATCCAGGGTGGTGAGTTATGCAAAGCCTCTTGACTACATTGATTTTTTGCTGCATGCAAAAGGTGTTGCAATCCCTGAACACAAAAGCAAATGCATAACGCTTTTTTTTATTGCAAGTTCTGCAAAAAAGCCTGCTTTCAAATGTTTGTTTGCAAATGTGTAAAACTGCTGACTACAACATTTTTGCTGCTAATGTGAGGACTTTATAGGTGACACAAACCTTAATCACAAAGCAAAGGTGTAAAACTGTTTATTACAAAATCTTTGCTGCAAATGTGTGGAGTTTATAGGTGATTCAAACCTTAACCACAAAGCAGGTGTATGAAATTGGTTGATGGTTGTTTGTAGTGAACTACAAGTGACATACAGCCTTTCCCACAAACAAGTCTATTTAATATATGCTTAGGGAAGCAAAGTTTCATTTTCCTTCACACCAAAATAGCAATATGGAGGAACTCTTGAGGGTTCTGGTGAATGTGACCACTAGGCAGCAGGAGCAGCAGGGGGCATTACTAGCTGTAACTGCTACACAACAAGCACAGCAGGCCCAAATGCTTCAGGTTGCAGAGGCCAGATAGAGAATACTAAGCTCTTGCGCAAAGAGCTAGCACAAGTGAGGCAGGTACATGATGTGTCTGAGAAGCCTGTCTTGCAGAAAATAACCGTCTTAGATAATATGGAGACATATCGTTTAACCTTTGAGAAAGTCGCCACGAGATTAAAATGGCCACAAGGAATCTGGGCAGAGAAGCTGACACCATATTTGAGCGGTGAAGCTCAGTGTGCTTATGTTGAGTTATCTGATAAGCAGCCTGCTGTCTACCAGGAAGTAAAAGCTGAAATCTTGGCCCAGATAGATGTGACTGGAGCAGGGAGAGCTCAGCGCTACCATGACTGGCGTTATCTCCCAGGAAAATCAGTTCGCTCACAGATGGCTGATCTCTCCAAAGTGATAAAGACTTGATTGCAGCCAAATACCATTATACCTGGTGGAGATACTGGCAATTGACAATTGTGTCCGTGGGCTGGAAAGGAGCTTACAGAGATGGGTGCTACAAGCGGATCCACAGACTTATGAGGAACTTGCTATGGTGATTGACCATTACTCAGCCCTGCAATGCATGTCTAAGGCTCCAGAAGAGAATCCAAAGCTGTTGCTCAAGCCAAAGTGGACACCACCTGAAAAGTTTCTCCACCTGTTTGTATGGAATATAACAAATCTGTACATTTCCACGCTGAATATCCAAAGCAACAGGAACTAATTGGACTGTGCTATGGCTCTGCTGAGGTCAGCCTTTCTTAGTTGCTGTGCTATGTCTTCCTCCATGGGGAGTCCTTCATCATTCCAAGTGAATGTCCTGGTGAATAGGCGTGCTGATTCGGCCCTGGTGGATTCGGGAAGCGGGAAGTTGACATTAGTCTCCTTGGTTCTAAAAGAGGTGTCTGCAAGGTTACCTAAACTGAAGCATTCATGGAGCTACTGCGGAGTACAGGCTGACTCTACTTCCAATTATCCTAAAAGGCCAAACGGTTCAGGTAGAGGCTACTATAGTCCGAAAACTAGTGTACCCACACATCTTTGTGGGGGTCATTTAAGAGAGGATAAGACTCGGGAAAGAGTTGTATTACGTTGTTAATGGCCAGGAATGCATAGGGTAAAAAGCTATTGCTTATCCAGCCCAAACTGTAAAAATAACTCTCCAAAACCTGACTACAGGGTCCTATTCTTGTTTAAGAAGAAGAGAGATATAGTCTGCCAGTTTAATACAAGTCAAGAACGACAAGTTAAACATGTTTCTATTCTAAAAACCTGGCATGAGGAGACCCCACTGAGAAGGCATAGAATAGGATCTAAACTTAAAACTGCAGAGGCCCACTTCCGTAAACATGCAGCTCCCGTAGAATCTACTTCACTGGGGATGATGAAGCCAAAGGGTTGGGTGTATGACAAAGAGGGCAGTTTTGCGCTCCCAGCGAAGTCCGTTTCGTGTAGCTGGACAAAGCTAAGGGGAGGGGTATGTGGCAATTGGGACACTTTGCCACCATCTAATAGAGGAAACCACAGTCTAAAGGTGCAGAGAGTGTTAAATCTGCACAAACACAGAGCAGGAGATCAGATGGAGCACCATGTCTAATCAGTTAAGGAGTCAACCAGAGCAAGGCTTGACAGGAAGCAGGACAGAAAGTTTGTTTGTTTGTTGGCAAAAATCTTCCACAGCTCTCAAGGTAAGGCTGCCAAATCTTACATAGTTATTTAGTACCCTATTAGCCCACATAGTGACAATGCCACAAAACGACAAATATTGAAACCAAAAATTTTGGATTGTAAGCAATTGTTTGACTGCTGGAATGAAACCTCGCCACAACACGACATAATGACAATGCGGCAAACCAACAAATCTTATTTTCTAAATAGCATTTTTAGTCTATTTACCAAATAATTTGCTAATATATAAAACCTGCTAAACATTACAAATCGGACCCGCACAATGCCCAGTGGTTAATTTTATATGAAAATAAATTTATATTTTTTTGTATCTAAGTATTCATATCAGTAAATATTATACTCTAATTGCATTTATATTAGGGGTGTGCACCGGGCACTTTTAGTGTTTTGGGTTCTGATTAGCTTGAGGTTTTGGGTTCTGATTTGTTTTGCCAAAACACCTGCCGAAAGGTTTTGGTTCCTGTTTAGGGTTTTGGGTTCTGATTTATTTTTAAAAAAGCATAAAAAGCGCTAAAATTCAGTTTCTTGTTTTTTTTTTACACTCCTACGCTATTATTAACCTCAATAACATTCAATAACAATCATTTCCAAAATTTCCAGTCTATTCTGAACACCTCACACCTCACAATATTGTTTTTAGTCCAAAACGTTGCACCGAGGTAGCTTTCTGGACTGCGTAGTGGACTGGCCCCGGTACCCAATTTGGTACCGGGGCCACAATACCTCCTCCAACTGGTCTGAATTCCACTGCACAGATGGCTAGTCCTCCATCCTCTGCAGCATATAGAGGGTGGAGTTCTAGCGCATCAATACCTCTTGTTTTCGATCATGACAGTGCATTTTAATTATTTTTGGATTTGGCCCCAACACTGAATGTAGTTTAATATCTGATACGCAGCTATCTGGACTGCGTAGTGGAGTGGCCCCGGTACCCAATTTGGTACCGGGGCCACAATACCTCCTCCAACTGGTCTGAATTCCACTGCACAGAAGGCTGCTCCCCCATCCTCTGCAGCATATAGAGGGTGGAGTTCTAGCGCGTCAATACCTCTTGTTTTCGATCATGACAGTGCATTTTAATTATTATTGGATTTGCCCCCAACACTGAATGTAGTTTAATATCTGATACGCATCTATCTGGACTGCGTAGTGGAGTGGCCCCGGTACCCAATTTGGCCACAATACCTCCTCCAACTGGTCTGAATTCCACTGCACAGATGTCTGCTCCTACCTCCTCCAACTGGTCTGAATTCCACTGCACAGATGTCTGCTCCTACCTCCTCCAACTGGTCTAAATTCCACTGCACATATGGCTGCTCCTACCTCCTCAAACTGGTCTGAATTCCACTGCACAGATGGCGGACACCGGATGCACGTCTAACACCAACATAGCTGTTAAGGCCGCAGTTATCCGCTTTGCCATAGGATGACTACTGTCGTACTTTGTGCTCATGGCAAACGACTGTTGGACGGTCACATAATGCCAAAAAAAGAGGTGCAAGATGGAATTGTCCTTGGGCCCTCCCACCCACCCTTATGTTGTTGAAATAGGACATGCACACTTTAACAAACCAATCATTTCAGCGAAAGGGCCTACCAAACAACTGTGGTTGAAATGATTGGTTTGTTTGGGCCCCCACACCAAATAATCTATTCATCTCTCCCTGTACAAACTAAACAGGCTCTACTGAGGCAAGATGTCCTCATCCTCATCCTCTGATTCCTCTCCCCCTTCAGTGTGTACTTCCTCATCCTCACACATTATCAATTCGTCCCCGCTGGAGTCCACAACCACAGGTCCCTCTGTAGTATCTGGAGGCCAGTGCTGTACTTGATTGAGGAATTGATAATTCATTTTTATGAACATCATTTTTTCAACGTTCTGCGGAAGCGACCTCCTTCGCCTCTCACTGACCAGGTTCCCCGCTGCACTAAAAACACTGACCAAAGCACCACTGGAATCAGCAGGACAGAGCACTGGAAAAAGTACTACCGGACTCAGCAGGACAAAGCACCACTTGACTAAAGTAATCAGCAGGACAGAGCACTGGACAAAGTACTAATGGACTCAGCAGGACAAAGCACCACTTGACTAAAGTAATCAGCAGGACAGAGCACATCAACCTCCCTCTTCAGTAACCACAGGGAGAATGAAGATGGCGGCCGAGAGTAGGGCATTTATGAGATCCGAGTGTCGCGAGATCCGACGCAAGACTTGGATGTCATAGCCTTGTTTTGCATTGCATGGGTGGCCGGAAGTACCCGAACAGTGCTCAGATCCCATCGGATCCGCACTGTTCGGGTGGGCTCGGATTACCGAAATCTGAGCCTGCTCATCTCTAATTTATATCACTAGCAAACAAAATGGGATCTCTGTGCTAATCTAGATTGATGCCGGCTGGCCAGTGGTGTGGAGTCTAACGAGTTCCTCATTGTTCACCAAGAACCGCCGCAAGGCAGGATGGGCTATGCTGTCGAGAGGTCGCAGGTCGCGGTCCACACATCTGCCTTTAGATGTAGCACTACGGAAGAAAAGAACACAGGCAGGCAGGATAAGGCAACAGTGAGAGTGGTCCGGAATACAGGCTGACAGCAAAGTACAGAGTCAGAGAGCAAAATCTGAGTCAAGACAAGCCGTGGTCTGGTAACACAATCTAACAGTGACGTACCCGAATCAGCAGCCAGAATCAAGGTCAGGACAAGTTGGGTCTGGTAATACTATCTGGCAGTGGAGTACATAAACAGAAGGCAGAATCAAGGTTAGTACAAACTGGGTCTGTTACACTAAAGGCAGATAGCACTGAGACAACAGATAGTCAGCAAGCCAGGATCAATACACAAGCGCAGGAGAGCAGTGATGGTCAGACAAGCAAGAGCTGGTACAATGGAATCAGACAGGATACAAGGAGGTACAAGGCTCAGTACGCTGGAACAAGAGTTAGGATACACACAAGTTACTTTGACACTAAACGAGTGTCGGAGTGAAGTTTATATAAATAAAAGAAAATCAATTCAGTCTGGCGGTCCACTTAGGTGTGCAGCTATGTATGTATATAAAATAGAGTCCACCACCACTTGACAAGTGTCTTCCACTATTCCCAGTGAACTATTGTTGTATAAACGGAAACACACCCATTGATCCTCTTGTAATCAATCCCCCTCAGGGTATATTCTTATAGCCAAACAAAAAAAAAAGAGTAAAGCGCCTTCTAATTTCAAATGGGGATCCATTCTTTCACTGAATCTTAGGCCAGAATCTCCAATACCATCTATTTTTGCCATGAAATAGAGTGAGGAAATACCGGAGAGAATCTTGCGCATTAAGTTTTAAAATTTTATTAAAATATTAAAAAAAAAAAAAAAAAACACACGCAGCTTGAAAAAATCCATTGCATTCAAGTTCATTTACACAACAATTCAACTCCCTGCCCCGACGTGTGGTGATTGATGTGACTGTCGATACCCAGAAGCGCCATCAGTTACAGGGAATGCGGACGTCAGTGGAGCGAGGAGAGGTGAATGTGTAACAGTATCTTTTTTATTGAGTAAAATATCTGGCCTACCCAAAATCTCACAACTTTTAAAGGTCTTTTGTCATCTAAATGTGATTTCTGAATTAGAGCTACATTTTAATTTAATTTTAAAAGTCAATCTATTCAACCATCGTATTTCGTTATTCAATAAAGCATCTTTGTATAGGCCAGTTTAGAGTAGAGATGCTCGGACTCGGTTTTCAGAAAACAAAGCCCACCCGAACTTAGGGAATCTGAGTAGGCTCGCGAGCCGGCTTGGATCTGAATCGAGGCAAAACGTCATTGTTGCGTTGTTGGATCTTGCGGGTTTTGGAATCCATAAGTACCTCCCTCACCAGGAGATCCCGCGCTATTTCTCACACAGAAACAGGGGTAGCAGTGTCCTTGTCACTTGACAAAAAATTACTGGAAATTAATGTTATTGATGTTAATAATAATGTAGGAACAAAAAAAGAGGCAAATTATTTGATTTTAGAAGAAAATGGGGATCCAAAACCAAAGCCAAGACACACAAGGGCGATTTAACCAAAACCAAAACACGTAGTTATTCCAGATCCAAAACCAAAACACGGGGGCCAGTGAACATCTCTAGTTTAGAGAGATAAAGCATAAATCCAGAAAACAAAATCAGAGAAGAGTATATTCAATAATACAGTTAATTATAATATTGTTAAAATATTCCATAAGCACAGTATTCTTAACCTATTTCATTTTTCCTAGGGATTTGGTTTTCCCTGAGGTCAAACATGAACCATCTTGGAAAATTTACAAATTTACACACTGTTCATATTGTCCTCCCCCTTAAGCCACCACTAGTAGACAAATATACAAAACAATAAAAAATAAAAAAAAACACTAAATGATTCTATTTTTTTTTACAGCACCTTAATAAAGTCTAATATTGAGGATCCCCTGGATAGCAACCGTCTGTAAAAAAAACTTTATCTATGTTAAATACAGTAATTCTCCAATGCAGTCAAATAATGAAAACACAAAGGCGATGACCAGATATTTAACAGACCTGGAATCATGGGTGCTTCCAGGCATAACTAGTGGTAGCCGTTAAACAAGACAATACAATACCTACAACTACAAAAGAGAAGATATTTGACTTTTTATCATTTCATAAATATGCTTGTAATACACTTTTTTCTTTTCATAATTCTGTCTTCCCAAAGCAAATTGGATAACAAATGTAAATGAGAAATCAACCTTGGCTTAATGTTGGCTGTTCGTGGCATATAAAATAAATAAATCGTGTCAACACAAACTAAAAATATTAAAGAATTAAGATGTAATCCTCTCGGAATTACATACCTCAGTTATGAAGCATTTTTGGTTTTCATTTAAAAACTTGGAAATGTTGCAATCTTTAATCAAGATCATATTTTTCTCCTTTCTTTCTCTCCTAAATACCTATGTCCTTTTTGATTTATTTTCAATGTCTCCTGTGCTGCAAACATATTTCTGATGACAATTTGAGCTCACCCAGGGTAAGAAAAGGGCTAGAGCTTATAAGGTAAAGTTTGGTGCATAGCAATCCAAGCCAAAAATGCAGATAAAGTATATTATCCCTGCTTCTGTCGTAACAAATGTATGTAAAGCACTACTCTTTGTTTTATAGTTAGTTTTTGGTCAGTGAAAGTACCTGTAATCTGCACATAGTGGATGTAGCCATTGTGTGCATGCAGCATATCTATTCAGTAGGAACTAGTGACATCACTAAGACATTTCATGTCTTGAGGTCTGACTAACATACATAGGTCCTGGTTTCTTGTGTACCGTTGGACTACATTTCCAGGAATATTGGATCAGTCCACAAAATTCCAGCTTCCCCCTAATCAAGGCCACTGGTGTACTCTAAATTGCTCCCTTGGCACTAACTTTCATAGAGGCCTATAGGGAAAAATTATAATAATGAAAATGTGCAACAAGTCATTCTGGAATGTTACATATTTATAGCAATGAAAATTCAGCATTCCAGACTGATCATAAGCCAATGCCAGATAGGTTGGAATAGTTTACAGCACATTTATGTCAATGCAGAGTTATTAAACAAGCTTTCTTGGACCTACAGCACAGCATATATTAGAGATGACCAAAAACTTGAAAACTGTTATGCAGAACAATTGTCTCATAATTGTTTGGCAGCACAATTTGCATGTTCAGTTGGTGAAATTTGTCCTTAAGTGTTCCCAGTCCTACCACAACCATATCATGCGGGTTGGGTATTAAATACAGAGTATATAACCCAGACAGCAATTTGCCCTACATGAGAAGAGCGATGGAGGGCTTACCTGTTGGTGTTTTCACCCAACAGCTTGGAAAAGAGACTTGCTCTTCTTATGTAGAGCAAATTGCTAACGGGTTTATGTAGTCGGTGAAGTGACTACCACCGTGTATCACACAGCATAATGAATGGACCAATGTCTTCCTAGGTTTATCATAGAGTATACATTTTGTTAAATGCAAGTTTACAAACACTGGGCCTGATTAATTAAGGAAACTAAAGCAAAAAAAAGAGGGGCTTTAAACCTGGGCAAAACCATGATGTTTTTGAGGGGGAGGTAAATTTAAAATGTGAGGACAGATTTATAATTGGGGTAGACCATGTCCTAGATGAACTGTACATTTCAATGTACAAATAAGTTATCAAATATTTGTGTGCTACATAGAAAAAGACAGTATTTATCTTATGTCAAAATAATAAACTAAAATGCACCCCTTGCATTGTAGCATGGTTTGTCATGGAGATTAATTACTCATTTTTTTGCCTTACTTTCCTCAATGAATCAGGCCCTTTGTGTCAAATGGATTTGTTTGAAAACTCTCTGCATCTTCACTCATCTTTAATGTGTAAATTAGAGAACATATCTATCCTAAGGATTTAAAAATGGTAAAACATAATGAAACAAAGAAAAATAATACCAGCGCTCTATTAAAAACCCCAAATCTACATAAAAATAATGAAAATATAATGAATATATAATATTAGGAATAAATGTATAAGTATCCTATGTTTATATGAAATAGATAAAGGTGGTGAGAAGAAAAAAAAAATGCCAAAAAAATATATTGAGAGAAATGTGTGAAGATCTTCACATGAACAGATTTTTTTTATAATGGTCTATGAAATAAGATTTAAATTCAATATGCATATTCAAGTTATCAATGAAAAATGTATTATTGAAATGTATCAATAACGTCAAACATGAAAACTGTCCTATTACCACAAGTATAATAATAGCTTAAATTAATCGACACAGGAAGCACAAAGATCAATAGATGGATACTGGTGTGTAGTTAGTGGATCTGGTGTGAAAATAAAAAATATATATCTTTCAAAAATAACGTCACACCTATTTAGGTCTAGCTAGCAATAAATATATGGCACACTTCAATGTATATTGAAGTGAGCACCCTTAAGCAATGGAAGCCTCCCAGCACACAACTTCACAATATTACTCCTCCAGCATCCCACACCCACCCGATCCACTAGCACCATATATAAGATCCGAAAGTTTCAAAAATATCACCTTACAATTGACACCTTCATAAGCATCCAATTAACTTCTATATTAATCAAATCATTTCAATTTGTATAAATATAAATCAAAGTGATATACATTAACGGAGCTTATCTCAAACATTTTAACTATCAAAGGCACAGAATCTTTAATAGCATCATATCAGTCCAGGAGGTCAATACGTCACCAGGAGCATCTTCAATCCGGACGAAGGCCTCTAGGAGCTCTCCCATCCAACCAGTGAGTCACCTCCGACAGCGATCCAAAGAAAATGGTAGTTCCATCTACAACCATCCGCAGTCTGGCCAGAAAAAGCATAGCATATGGCAATTGCATCTCACGAAGACGACGCTTCACATGTATAAACTAAGCTCTGCTCTTTTGTACATCCACCGAGAAATCAGGAAATACAGCTACTCCTTGGTTTTGATACATCAAGGGGCCCTTAATCCGAGCCAGGTTCAGAATAGCATCCTGATCTTTATAATGTAACATCTTGGCAATGAATGTGCGCAGCTGTGCCCCAGGAGGTGGCCTCTGAGCCGGGATCCAATGCGCCCTCTCCACCGCAAACTGGGCCGTGAACTCCTCTCTGCCAAATGACTGAATCATCCAATTCTCCAAGAATGTCTCCGGAGCATCACCATCTGCCTTTTCAGGAAGACCCACCAGACACCACACATTACTGCGTCTGAGGCCGCCCTCCATGTCTGACTTCTTCTGTTTAACCAACACGATCTGAGCCTCCAAACCAGCAACTTTCTGTGGCAAAGTAACTGTAGTATCTTCTAGTATGGAGATGCGGACCTCCGTCTCTGCCACACGATCACGAATCTTCTGAAAATCCTGCCGCATCAATGACAAATCAACCTGCACCTTTTGACCATTAACTTCTTTTCAGCGGCAGAGATAGCTTTCAGGACCTCTTGTAGATTAGAATCAGCAGGCAAATCTGAATCTTTGAAAGACTAAGGCACCTGCAGTTCAGGCGCAGTAGCTCCTCCCAAGGCCGTAGCAGGGTTAGAACGGGCGTATTTCTTCAATATGCCAGCAGCAGAGGTACCCGCATAGTGCTTGGCCATAATGACACCCTCTATGTAAAGGCGTTGATAAATGCACCTCTAGATGATATACAAGCAGCTTAAAGTTAGATTCACCACCAGGAATTTTAGGACTTAAGGGTGAATATAGCCCCTTCAGCGAAGGGTCCCCTAAATATACACAGTCCAGCAAGAACTAGAAAACTGAATGGTACAGGATATGTTCTCTTCACTAATTTCAAACAGATTCCAATAAGTAATAATATTATAGTGTCTGCAGCTTGATTGATATGCGACTGTATTCCAGCCTGCTCTCTGCCGACATCTGATTTTCAAGATGGCGCCGCAGGTCCACAGCGGGAACACCAGGACTCGGGGACCTCTCCACCTGCAGACAGGCAACCTCTCCACACCTAACAGCCTCCTCAACGGACTGGTGAGTTTATAATTGCCGTGGACCAGAGGACCCAAGCACGGCTGGAAAGAGTGGATGAACAGCTCCTTCCTGCCACAGCACAGCTTCGAGTTTTCTATCAGTCATGGTTAGCGCTGGCCTTCCTAAGGGGTGGAGTCTAACGAACCCCCCAGTCTTCACCAAGAACCGCTACGGGATGGATTTTGCTGCCAGAGGTCCTTAGGTTAGCCCACTGAAGTGATAGGGGACAGACGGTTGCTAAGGAGAATAGACTCTGTAGATGTGGTGTAGTACAGCACAGAGGAGCAGAATCAGTTGGCTGAAGAAACACAGCACATACAAACAAATCCAAGCCATATACAGTGAAATTCCATGTCGGATACACTGAGGACACACCACACTCAGGAGAGTCATCGGGTTGGATACACAGGGGAACAGGCAGCAGCGTAGTCAATAAGGATAGCCGGGTCAGATACACAGGTGCACAGGCAGCAGAGTAATCAATAAGGATAGCTGGGTAGGATACAAAGGGTACCCAGGCCGCAGCAGATCCAGAAGCAGAGGTTAAACAGACCAAACGTCATGCACAGAAAAACACCAGAAATAGCACAGGATACACAGGAAGAGCGAGACACAAAGTGGTAACTTGTTGCTCTGACAAGGCTGCAGAGTCCAGGTGAGCTTTATATAGTCTGCAGATTGTATATGCTGCCTCCCAGCCACGATCATGTGACCACCCAAACAGGAAGTGCTGAGCTGTACACAGAGTCAGGGAAATCAGCAGCACAGGCGCAAATTAGTTTGTGACAGAGAGGTAAAACAGGAAATGTCAAGGTTGACATTGAGTCAACAGGTGTTGGTAGACTAAGGAAATTGGGGTATTTTTGAGGGGAGATGGGAAGATGATAAGCTCTGTTTTGGATATGTTGAGCTTTAGGTATATTGGGAGCACATTAACATAGAAAAGTCAGAGACAGTTGATCACACCAGATAGTAGGACAAAGACTAAGTTAATGGAAGAGAGGAACATTTGTGAGTCATCGGCATAGAGGTGGTTCAGAGGCCAAATAAGTATATTAGTTCACCAAAAGAAGAGGTGAAAAGTGTGATAAGCAGACGGCTGACAGCAGAGCCCTATGGAATCCCAACAGTTGTGAGAGTAGAAGGGAATTTGTGCCATAGACACTGAAAGAGCTGTTGGATAGATGGTAAGTTAACCAGGAAAGAACTATGTCACAAAGGCCAATGAAGTGAAGTGTGTGATGCTATGTAGAGGGAATGTGGTCAAGGAGACAGCTTTTGAAGTGAGTAAATCAAATGAGTGCAGAGACTTTGTCCTCTGTTACAGAAAAGAATGAACTAAGGGTGGATTAGCGAGTACAAGGGAATTTTTGTGAGGTGTGCAGGATCTGGTATTAGGAAATAGTCGGATGAATGGTGTCAATTTGAAATAGGTGGAAAAGTCATGGGCTGTGAGGCAAGAAGAGATAGTTAATGCAAATAGGCAGATATGTGAATTGGAGGTGGCAGAGGTGTCAAGGGTTAGAAAACTGGGTTTGAGAAAAGTGATGCAGGTTTGATTAATAAATTAAAGGGCAGTGTTGTAAGATGAAATGATGAATTTATAACGAAGGAAGTTGGCATTGGGGTGAGATTTTCTCTAGAGGCACTCAGGAGTGCAGGAACACTACTGCAGGTAATGGTTCTGCTTAGTGTGCCATGGTTGAGGTATGGATAACTGGAGACTGTATGTAGTGGCTGGAGCTACTTTGCCTAGGGGTGAAGTGAATGTGCTCTAGACAGAGACAGCCCGATCTGGGCAAGGCAAGGTAGCTATAGACAGGAGTCATTTTAATGAAGTTGTCAGTATAGTCCTGTAATGCTACAATTTCACTCCATGCCTATAGTCTAGAGACACTGTCAGTGGCCCACCTAATTTGAAGACATTACTAGGCCTCATACACACTGGCATTAAGTTCATGCTTTTTCTAATATATTAAGAACAAGTAAATCACAGGTAAATGGAACCCTTTATTTCCAATGTCACAATACATACTTGCGTTTTTGCTAGCATTTGGTTGCATTGTGCTTTTCCAAATGGTTAAATGCATTGGGGAAGCCTACAGTGACCTTAAATCATTAGTAACAGAACAGAACATGTGTCAAATATGGGGTCCATTTATTAGCAAGGGGAGTTTGAAAGCACATTCCTAATTTATAGAATTACTAATCCGTTAAGAGGGCCACCAATGGTACTTGGAGTAGTCTACTATTATACCGACTTGATGCAAAAGAATGACATTACATTACATCTTGTGCTGGTTACTCAGTGGAGCATTAGGCAGGAAAATTATAATACTTAAGTACTTTTTTTTTGCTGTACACTGTATTTGTAAATTCACATTTTATGGACTAATAGTCTGTGAATAGAACAGGGTTCATGAGATCATTTCATTGGGTGGGGTACATTTCTCCATCGGCAATAAAGCCGACAAAATTTAGACCGACCTAAAAAATCTGATGTCATTTGCTCTGGTGACATTTTACAAAGTCTCAATTTACAGCTGACAGAATGCAAGCATGTGGGGAATGTTGCATGTCACTTATATGGTAAGTCTATATTCCATCCCTGTTGGGCTTATCAGATTGTCTTTAGGTCGGTGTAACTTTTGTTGGCTTTATTGCTGACAGAAAAATGAATATCACTGATTTCATTTTGCTATGTTTTGTGGTTAGAGTAGGACAAGAAACACATAAGTCCATATTCCGCTAGCAAAGCGAATATTCCACAGAACAGTAAAGAAAATCTCACTTATCTCTATTGAGTTTAAAACTGCATATTTCGTGCTGGTCGACTATTAAAAACATAATGTTTTGTATTTGATTCTAATTTAGATTTATGGCCTGTGTAGTAGGAGAGATATTTGAATATAGTTTGATGATACATAGGGCACAAACTGTGCTTCACAACACGTCCATCTCCCATCTATCAGAAATGAATTTCTCATCTCAGAAGACTAGTAAATATATCAGATTTTTTTCTGGCTAGAAGAAGCTGACACTCTGATTGGATGAGCCACTATGGGATGATTTTCATCCATTTATAACATAGCAGGCACACTGTGTTTGTGTTCTTTTTATGATCCTGGAATTTTTATATGATAGAAATTGAGATGGGAAAAGATATTTATATTTAAATACATTACACACAAATTCAGATGCAATTATAATACAAAGGAAATTCTGGACAATCCAATATCAAGTTAAAAACAGTTATTTATTAAATTATGAGTACATTAGTATATAGTTTGGCATAGTGAAGCTGGATTAGTGAAAAAATAGCAAAAATGTGTTTAAATATGTTGTTTCGGCATCTGATCTTCCACCATCAAGTGCTAAATTATCAAAACATTAATATAAAGTGTGCCAGTTGCTTCAATGTGATTAATGATGCTTTGACAGTGTCCCACAAGAATAGTTGCTTTTGATTTCCCTGCAGCTTTGACTGCAGTATTTCCATATGCAGGATCTGTATTGCTGGTACTCCTCCCATGTCAGCTGGTAAGCTGGAAATGTGGCTCTGGGCTGTGATATCATAGCACAGGGCCACAATCCTAGCCTCACATGGAGGAGCAGCAGCACTGACATCTTCCTCCTCTGGCTGCCGCCATTACCGTCCCAAGCCCCTGAGAGGGGAAGAGTTGACTGGGAACCTGGGAAGCCTAATACTCTTCCACCAGCCCTAGTTGCAGCAACTGAAAACACCTTGTATGGTTAGACTGAAAGCTGAGGTTAGGCAGTGTTATGTGTGCAAAATGAGAACTAGAGATCAGACTCATGAGAGAGATCATTAGGATAAGGAAAAGAGATATCAAGGTCAGTCAACCAGGAAGAAGACAAAAGTGAGACTATAGGTTGAGTCACTATGGTCAGTCTGAAGGGTTAGACACCAAGGTCAACAATACAGGGAAGATAAAGATGTCAGTCTTATGCTGGAGACACATGTGGATATCTCGTTGACTATGTCAGTTGAGCACAATACTAGAAAATGACCCAATTGAAATCAATCAGATCATTATTGGGCATGTCTGTAAATGTGATTGCTTGTGTGTGTGATCTTCTACCAGATCTGCTCAATTTCGACACTCATGTATATGGACAAATCGGAAAGGGATCATATCATAGATTGTTCAATCATTATTTTTGGCTATTTAATTGATACAAAATGCATAAATCAAGTCACTTTGGTTACAGTTAAATCAAAGTTTTTGCAAACCAGTATTTTGGGCACCTTTTCTTACTAGTCTGTAGCTGGGTTTGAACTGTGTTTCCATCTGTCCTGAGACAATAAGTTTACAGATCAGCACCAGAGTCTTAATATCCTCTTGTGTATAATTGCTATTTTGTGAAATTTAGTTATTCATTGTTTGCACCTGTGTTCCCAATGTGGTCAATCAAGGAAGTTCCCTTGGCAAAGATTACTTTGCTATGCAGAATTTCTGAAACATCTTTCTGTTTCCTGGATACTAACCTTGGATTATTAATGACTATGCTTCACTGCTATCTACTAGTCTTGTGATTTTTTGGGTTATTTGTTTTCAACAACATCCTGTCCTTGTGGGCTCCAACCTATGGTCCACCTGCAGTACAGTCTAAGTCCCCTGGACTTTAGACATTAGACTCATAAGGACTCAGAGACACAGAGGGTCAATTTACTCAAAAAGATCCTTACAAACATCTACACACTTGCTAGCTGATGACCTGTGAATGCATGAATTTTGTCCCACTAACTATAACTGTATATTTAGAACACTTTGAACAGTCCAGAGCAGACAAAGCCTTTGGTAGAAACACTCTTTACTTCTCTCATGAGCCAAACCTCTTCTTTCCAAGGGGAAGAATTATTTTCTGCTGTTGCGCCCTTGGCAGACTTTAATGAGTGTATCTGGCCTGTGTCAAATGTTGAAATAAAGTTGTTCCTTACAAAAAATATGTATGTTTTGGTACATATGAAATGTAAGAAACTAATGGAAGGTTTTGTTCTTTACACGGGAAAAACTGTAATATTTTTATCTATTCTGGAGTTTCATGCTTGTTTAGTTAATACAAGCAGAATTTACAAAGTACGCTCATTACGACTACAGACTTCATTGTGTACTCTTATAGTAAGTAAATGATTTCCCTTTCCCCCCTATAGAAGTGGTGCAAGGCAGGTCTTGTTAGACTTATGTAAACACAAGATAAGTATATATTTACTCTTTCTTGCATTATATGTGACTCCAGCATTATTTGAATTAGGTGTGATCCATGTCAGGCACCCAATCTGCATGTCTTATTTACTTTATCGTGCCTAAACTACTCATGGAGTTTGAGGCAGTGGTGTTGTGGGTTGCCACTGAGGCAGTAGTTGTAATGCCACCCTTCAATGCTCTGGACATTGACTGGAGAAAGAAGTACAGTGGTCCAAATCACTTTTCTTCTTGCAATCAGTGTCCCATGGACTGGCAGCAAGAAGAATCAGTGGGTATTGGGTAGGTTTTAACGATGCTGAGAATTCCGACAGCCTTCAGTTCTACAAAAAAAATTTGATTTGTGAAAAAAACTAATACAATATTAACATACTTACCTGAAAACCGAAGGTCCAGATTTCCGATGGCACTGGCATGCTGATAGGTACTCATTCCGAAGACACAGCTCTCCGGCAGTTCTGAGTGTCGTCAGTGCGACTTATATCAATGTTAATATAAAGCGTCAATGTGTGGACCCTGCAGGCTAAGTGTTTAAACATCTAATCTGCGGGTCCAGACATTGCCACAATATCTGGCATGTCCTCTTTTCTAAGATCCGCCATCCTTAGGAGTTAAAGGAGGCGGGTCTTATTGTCCAATGTGATTGGCTGATATATACGTCAATCAATGAACTATACAGGCCCATGGTTGACTGGTCTCCCGACTTAACGTCATTAATGAACACGTCCACTTTCTGCATTATAAAAGTGCTGTCATTTCTCTCTCCACTTCTGCCTTGAGCGAAACGGGGCGTTGGCATTTTGATTCGCTACACCATTTTACATTGGGCTACTATACTTCCCCTGATTGCCTCCCAGTTAACCACTAGGTAGGGACTCTCACAAAATCCCGCGATCGTAGGGGGTAGGATCCTTTGACAATCTTTTTTGCAGTATTATCTGCCTACTTTCCAGATCGATTTCTCCACTGGTTATTATCAGTCTTCTCGGTCAATTTCGGTCTGGGATATATCTATTGAGCAAACTGACTTTAAGTCTATATTATAGACAGTGAAAAATCCACTATTTATTAGTATTTATATTGTAATGTGTCACAGTGACACTTATCTATAATCATTGTTAAAATCCTATACATGGAGCGTGTCCTCTGTATAGACTACTTCTTGTAGCCATTCATATTTACTGCACCTACTTATGTGCATTTTGTCATTATGGTAGTAGCTGAGGTAATGCAATTCAATTTGCATTTTTAATTTACATTTACACCTTGTTCTGTTTTGTTATTTTAATATTTTGCTCTTTACCCAACCAATTTTATTCAACCTTAATTTGTGCCTGATCAGTGGATTGACATTCAAGCACTTATTTCCTACAGCCCTGTCTCTAAGTTATGGGTTTTATAACACACTTTCAGTGATGTTGCACAACTTGTGAGCCAGGTGCCAGCTACTAGAGTGTAGTAAAGAAAGATATATAAGTTATAGCTAGGAGAGTTTGCAGAAAGATTTTGTGACTCCCTTCCTACAGATTATAGCAGTCAGCAGAGTCATGTGAACACTGAGTATATGGTCGGTCTGATACAGAGAGTGTTGGATAGCACGGTTCGTACCATTTCCTTTTTGTCTACCAATTAAGCATTGGTCATCTGCCTTATTCTGCACTGCAGCGGGATTAGAAAACAAGAAACACGCATTCTGAGCCAGTAAAATCAACACACGCCCAGTCCTCTGACTCACACACTGCAGCCCAACCTCCTTCTGGTGCCAAATAACAGTTATTTGAATGAGTGCTCTAGATAATTGAATAAGGGTAACATTTTCATATTCGGAATATAATGTCTCTGTTGTGTCTTTTTTACTTAATAAATGGAAGGAATTAAGTGTTAGTGTTCTTTAAAGCGGCGCTACCACCAAGGAAAATATTTTATTAATGCTCCCCTCCCCCTAAATGGAGCCCCAGGAGCTGCTGCAAGCAGCTATTTTTCTTGTGGCTCCTCCATTTCCCCACCCCCTCCAGTTTTTGACTGGGGCTGAGAGGGAACGCCAGTGACAAGCTGTCATTCAGAGATATCGGCTTGCGATTGATCCTTCTACTCATAAAACCCCTTTCGCTACCATTTATAGATGTAGAGCTTTTGTGATTTACCCTCTCTGTATTCCAGAGCTCTTGGGAAAAATGGTTACCTGAAGCAGCTCTCGGTGCTTCAACTGAAGCAGCTAAATAATCAGCAAATTTTCCATCTCGGCAAGCCAGAATCTTCATGTGTGGCAGGTAAAATGAGCAAATGCTGAGACCAGAAGCTGACATTATTAATTCACAACTTTCAAAATAGACTGTAATCCCACAAGAGACTGCAAGAATTAACCTTTCTTAAAAGTATCAGCACTATCCATTATTTGATTTGCCATGGCTTAGCTTTAAGAGGACATGACAACGAGTCTGGAAGTATCATGGTTTTATTGACAGTACGTAAAGCAGACTGTCTAGAATTGACAATCACCCTTACAGTAGTTGTAGCTCTTGGCACATAGGGGTATGTTTATCAAACTTTCTAAAAAGGAAAAGTTGAGGTGTTGCCCATAGCAACCAACAGATTCTAGCTATCAATTTCTATATTCTACTTCAAGTTTCCATAGTGTTCTTAGTAATATCTGTGGCAACATAAGGGGATCTAATTGTTTGCAGTGGTAGTTAATGGAACAACAGGATCAGCAAAGCATAACTATTTGATGTATGGACACAAATCTTTGTTTGTGTGAAATGTATTTTGACATTGACAAATGCAACAATTGGACAAGCACTGGCAGGAATGGTGTTTTACTTCACTTCAATTTGTCTATAGCAAGTCATAAGATGGGGCCAGCAACATTTTAGAAAGTTACAATGGAACACAAAGGGCTAGATTTACTAAGCTGCGGGTTTGAAAAAGTGGGGATGTTGCCAATAGCAACCAATCAGAGTCTAGCTGTCATTTTGTAGAAAGCACTAAATAAATGAAAGCTGGAATCTGATTGGTTGCTATAGGCAACATCCCCACTTTTTCAAACCCGCAGCTTAGTAAATCTAGCCCAAAGTGTTTTCTCAGAAGCAACCATAATTTGTTCACTTCTTAAAGCATTGCTGAACCTTGTTACACAAGAAGCCATGGAATCCACAGTATAGCTGTTGTTTGGGATGCTGCTGTAGTAGTTGGTGATTGATACTAAACTTGCAAGCATTTTAGCAAGAGTATCTGTGGAAGGCTCTGCTATATGTATGCATGTCCAACAAGAGTTTTGTGCTATTTAACAGCTTTAAGAGCAGTGTTACAGAACTTGGAAGGGATATTGGCAGCTTTGACAGTATTTCAGCTAATGGAGAACCAGAAAGAATAACACATGTTTTATATGAAAATTTGTCTTCCTGTTTTTCTCTCAGGTATGGCCCTTCAAGAGTTTACAGTTCTTGAGATGTTAAACCAAGTTATTCAATCCTGACAGTTTAGTTTCTAGTACGATAGTTAAAATTAAAAAAATAATAATCTTCTTACTCTGTGGACTGAGGTTTGAAAAGTCTACAATGTAACAACCATTTGTGTGTAATTAAACTTGAACACATGACGATGGCAGCGTCAGTGAAAACACACATAATGCTATGCATGAAATTTGCTATTACAAATAGGTAATCTGCGTATTAAGCAATTGTTGTTCTTGCCTGTGTCCCTCTGCCCCTGTCAAAAAAAATATATTTCAACTGATTTCAAAATAAATTCACCTGTCTGTGCTGTGAGAGGTCTTACAGTTCAAAGATCAGGTCATAGAATATTTAAAGAAAATCCAAGAATTATCCGCGGTTAATGCTATTGAAAGGTTAAGGTTATCGAAAAAGCCCCAAAGGGAAAGAATATATCAACATTTTAAAGAATTGTTTTATCCCCAAAGCACTCTCAAGTCTATCATAAAGGATGGCCTACTTTTGTAGAAGAGGTCAAGTCATTCTCCAAAACTGAACATCTGTGCAAGAGGAGCACTTGTTAGGGAAGACAGCAACAGGACTATAATAGAGAAGAGATAGGAGAAACTGTCCATGTAACAACAGCCTGGGTATTGTACAAATCTGCGCTTTAGGGGATAGTGGCAAAAAGAAAACCATTGTTGACAAAAGCTCACTTTTAATATACCTTAAAGTTTGCTAGAAAGCACGTAGGAAACCCACATACCAAATGGAGGAAAATTATATGATCCGATGAGACCAAGGGGTAAATGTATTAAGCTGAGCATTTTCGGCAGGTTTGAAATGTGGATATGTTGGCTATAGCAACCAATCAGATTCTAGCTGTCATTTTGTAGATTGTACTAAATAAATGATAACTGGAATCTGATTGATTGCTATAGGCAACATCTTCTATTTTCAAACCCGCCAGAGACTATCAGCTTGATACATTCACCCCCAAGACTGAACCTTTTTGCTCCGGGGCTACACACAATAATATTTGGCGCAAGCCTAACACTGGACATCATCCCAAGAACACTATGCTTCTCTGATTTAGGGATTGAAAATCTTTGACACTGTGAGAAATAGAAAAATCATGAAGTAAAAACTGCTGTAGGCCTACGACTTTTTAGGATATTTACACTCCAGTAGGACAACTGGCCAAAACATACAGCTAAAGTCACCAATCCCATCAAGAATCGGTGTAATGATTTTAAAATTCTTGCTTACCAACAGCAATATTGCAAAGAAGAAAGGGTGAGAATTGTGGTGTCCAGATGTGCAAAGATTGCTGAAACTTCTCCAAATAGGCTTACAGCTGTAACTGCAGTTAAAAGTGCTTTTGCCAAGTATTAAAAAAGGGGATTGGTATATTTATGTAATCAATTATTGTATTCTTTAGTTAATTACAAATAAAATCAAAACAGGAGACAAATTGTTTTTTATTTGATGTTACAGAGTTTTGCCAGTCTTGATCACTGGTAAGAATTTCAAAATAAATCCAATTTTGATTACACAATGTAAGATAAGATGTGAAACATGCTAAAGTGGGTTAATACTTTTTATAGCCATTGTATATGTTGAGTTGTGTTATCTGGCACAGTTCTACTTCAGTAGATGGCAAACCAGGGTTATAAGTAAATTTTTTAGATTTGTTATTACACTTTTTGCCTTTTCACCCAAAAAATTTTTTGCACTGCTTTATTATCTCTGGACTGCATTAATTAGTCTCAGGAGATTAATTAGTTCCTGAAGTTACTAAAGCTGTGTACATATGCGGCATTTAGAGTTAGGAGCGCAGCAAAAATAAATCAGCGAGTTTGCACTTAAGCATAACCATGTTGCACTGTCAGGTGGTCACATTTAAAATGTGTGCACAGATTTAGAGTTGGAAGGCAGCATGTCCAAGCTCAACTCTAAATTGCAGTGTAAAAATAAAACTGTCCAGCATTTGTGTGGTACATACTAAAGCAGCCAGTACTTTGCATGTAAAAACAGCCTGGGTACTCACTGCTCATTTTTTATTTTACTTCAAATGAGTCACTTGGGCGTTAATTTTAGGCATTTAACAAATATCCTTAAAGCTTATTAAATGCATTTAGCACTGATAGACCATTACATAATGTAAGTGAATGGATCTGGAAAAACACACTCTTTGAGAAATGATCACATTGCGTCAATTTACATATTGCTTGTAGCATTCGATAATGTAAACGCTCATTAAAATACAATGAAGTTCTATATGAATGTTCATAGTACAGTACACTGCAGTGAAGCTTTGAGAACAGACTTCTAATGCTCTATTAAAAGTGAAGACAAAGTTCAAGCCTTTGTAATATTGTTTCTTACTGCCCATCTGTGTGCCCTTAAAAAGACAAGGGAATAACTTGACTACAGTGGAAACAATACTACTATACCTTTAAAGAATTTGTCAAAATGTTGCAGAAAACACGTGAAAATAGGAAAGACGCAGAAAGAAATATCTGAATGCTCACTCCAAACAAACAAAGATAAAGTGGTTTAACCCAAGCAACTTGTAAGCATCTGTTTGCTGTAATCATCAGGTTTTGTTTGGTTTTTCAACCATTATTTGGCTCGGACATCAGGCCGCACTACAAGAGAAGAAAACATATGGACCCGAGATGTGATTTACGGACTGCAAAGCTACGACTGTAGAAAGCATTGGCTTGAGAGAAAATGAAGAACAGATTGGCTAAAACGTTTTGATTGGTTGTATAATCTTTTGTGAAGGGCTATAAGCATTAACAAATCACCCAATCACAATTGTTGTGTGGTTTGCAGAAGGGTTTGCCGAGATGTGATGTCTAAAAGATTGAAGATTATCACAAATGATTGTAATGATTTCTAGTTTATACAGCTGGGAAACAAGTAAAACATTGTTATAAACCTATGTTCCGTGGGAACGTATGCCAGCATTATACATATGAAAAAAGTAATTTTATGTCAATATTTTTAACTCCCATAACATATAACTAAACAAAGTATGGCATTAAAATTTTGTAAAATAAAGAATATATTAATGCCTTTTCCAAGTACTGAAATAAAAATGCAGTTGAAAACGCAGATATATGTTATGAGCAAAATTAAAGAGATAATATTCCTAATTTAACTATAAGTATTTGTATAACATGCATCCCGGTAAGATCTTATTCTTTCTGGAAAGCATGTTAGAGCTAGACCTGGTACCCAATGACCTTTGTTTCATGCATTTGATGAGAATTTTTAAAACTAGTAAAATGCATCTGGCCCTAGGAACCATCTTTTCTAGTATCACTATACCCACACTTTTACTAGTGGTAACCAGTGTTGCGGTCCTCCAAACACTAGTAAAAACATGATAAACACATTTGTTTTTAAAAATGCAATCTCAAATAGATAGTTAAAAAAAAATTCTTACAAAGTTAAGTACCTTTAAAGCAGGCATTTGTCATTTTTCTTAGCTGTCCTCCTACAAATCATTGTCTCCTTTTCAAAATCTCTCTGGAGACAGACAAGTATGGCTGTAAGTAACACACACACACACACACACTCACACTCAGACTCTCAGAATGTTAGTTGATGGTAGAGGGGGAGAAGGAGGGACATGATTCTACAGTGCAGACCGAACACAGATGTGCCTTTCACAGTCTCTCTGCTCACTGCACCATGTGTCATGTGAATGTGGTTGCCATGGTAGTCACATGATAATATGGAAACTGCAGAATTATACATCATAAATAGAAACTGGAGGAAACAAACAAAGGAAAAATGATAATTACAATCTTGTCTAATAGCCTGCTTCAGTGATTTATGTTTAAAAACACACATCATTTTTTCATTTCATTCCTGCTTTGACATATGTTTTCACTCAATTCTTTGTTAGTGATACAAAATAATAACACAATTCTAGGAGGTAACTGGCCTTATGGAGTCTGCTCAAGATAGTGTGTTGTGTCATAAACAGGTAAGTGATAAACAAAAAACAAAAAACTTGAAACATTATAATAAAAACATTTTATCCACTGATTTATCCATTTAACCCTAGTACCAACTTATGTCACCCTCCCATTGGAAAAATAAAATATGTTAAAAGAAAAATAATCTTGCAGTGTCTTCACCAAGAAAGAGCTTCTTGATAATTTGTACAAGGAAGGAGTTAAATGCAAGCTCTCTCCTTTTAAGTGTAAAATGAATATAAATACCACAATGCATTAACAAAGAATTATAGTAGATGTAAAAAATTGCAGCTTGACATCAAGTGAAAGTCGAGGAAGGTTTGTATTACCCTCACAATAAATCAGGTTTAAAAAGTGACCAGAATGTTCAAATTTTCCCATTCTTCAAGCTATGAAAAACATGACTTACAGCAAAGGAGAGAACAGAAAGATGGATGGAGGTGTTTAACATTCACATAACATTTTTCAAGTTTTATTGTGTTGTAATGTGATAATTTATTGTTGGTTAGGCTAAAGTGTTAAGAACTTCTACTAAATTTTGTAGTTTATCATTCGCCAAAAGATTTTTCTTACCAAAGTGCACTAATGAAAACTGTGTGCATAGGATACATAGGATAAATACATATTATACATAGGATATACATATTTATAAATATATACCATATATATATATATATATATATATATATATATATATATATATATATATGTGTATGTGTATGTATGTATATATATGTATGTATGTGTATATATATGTATATATATATACATATATATATATATATATATATATATATATGTGTATACATACATACATACACATCTATCTATCTATCTATCTATCTATCTATCTATCTATCTATCTAATGGTGGTGTGCAGTTCTGGTTGGCCAAGCCAACTAGTGCAGGAATGGTTTGGAGTATATAAAGCAATGGTATCCAAACGGCAAAAATAAGGGTAAACCACAATGAAGAATATTTATACACAATTTGTTACAAACGATGTGTTTCTGCATTAAATGAAAAAACCAATATATAACACTTATGCAGTAAAGCAGGAAAATTCATATGGTTTGGCAGAAGATAATGTATTCGAAAGATGTCTGACTTGAACAGGATAAATCCATTGGCATGGTTTAAAGGGAAGTGGACTGCTCCAAACCAGGGAATTACTTTCTTGTGAACCAGCAAAAGGTTGGAACTTTCCCTTTATCCACCTCTCTAGAGGCAGCAATTTATTGACCATCACAGAACTAGGGAGCACTGATTCCCACTCCCGTTTTCCTATTTCTTATTTAAGTTCCACAGGTATCTAGCTGCAACCCTATTACACCACCATCAGACTGAGGCATGTTATGCATTCTTAAAGAAGACCGACTATCTAAGATAAATGGGATATTCTCAAAAAACAAGGAAGATAGGGTTTCAGGCCCACAGATTAATGAGAACTCTTTCTGTGAGAATTTCCCCAGATATGAATATTTACTCAAACAGGAACTCATACAATGGTGGGAGGCAACTACTCTGTCAAAATATATTGAAAACAAGATTGTTACAAGAGGTTTTAATTTATGAAGGTGTGGAATGAAACCCTCGAATCCTGTTCTTTATTAATTGTGCATTAATGAAATTAATGATTGCAGACAGGGAGGCATCATTAAAGCATATTGAGGAGGAAATCATTCTAAAACAAGACAGACTAAAAACTCTGCAACAACTTGAGGACTTTATTAACTTGGAGAAACTAACTCTTAACAAAATCAAAGGGATTGAGGAAGAGATTGTGGGAAACAAGGAGATGAAATTCCAGACTGATATCAGGGATTGTGACCCAAATACACATACCTCTCTTCTTACATTATCTAAATCACCAGCACACAGATACTACAATAATAGGAATAACCACACAAACAAGGGGAATTTAACCCCAAAAAGACGAAGACGAGTTAAAGACCCCTATCAGGATAGATAGAAACCTGTCAGATCACCCCTTATCAAAACTATCCCAAAAAGGGACACACACAAAATAATTTATAAACCATTAAATCCCAGAAACTTGGGGAGCCCACAACACACAATAGCACACAATAGACCTAACCACTCTAGGAGAGATTTGGACAGTTATAAAAAAGGAAAGGACACATATGATAAAGAGGTTGGCAATACCCAATCTGGACTCCTGAAAAAAGGAAGCCAAATAGAGCATAAAACTAGAAACCTTTCGTTAACAGAGGTAGAAATAGAGGAAAATCTCAACCTTTTTTTTGAGCTAGCACAGGGGACATCACAACAAATAAACCCATGTCCACCAAGTCAACACCAATCACTAACAGATATCACTCCCTCCCCCATAGAATGCCTAACTATGAACACTCCAAAAAGCAGAAAGAGGCTAAAACCCTCAGAGGAAGACGAAGAGGTAGGACAACAAGGAACAAGACCAAAAATAAGAAAATAACATCAGTCAATAAGGGAATTTTCAATTTAAGTAAGGAACCTCTGACTGAATCACAGCTGGAGGTCCTTGGCAAAGGTTTAAAGTTTGCCCCTAACCAACCATTGAACAAATTTGACACTTTGTTCAATTTGCACAAATTCATCCGCAAACTGACTATTAAAAAATACTTTTTGAATACAGATAGTAGCATTGTACAAAAGGAGCAACGGGAACAGGACACAGAGTTTATACACACTGAACTTAGAGGAAAATCAACTTTTTACCCCAGCTACCTTAAAGGGCCTTTTATCACTTCCTTTCAGAAATTAGTAGAGACCGACTTGATCCATATCCCAATAAGAAAGTATAATTACTATAGAAGTTCGAATTTAACAAGTAGGGAAAGAAAAGCCCTTAAAGACTTTAAGGAGAACCCTAACCTTTTTGTGAAACCAGCAGATAAGGAAGGGGAAATCACTATCCTTGATAAAGACCAATATCTGGAGGAACTAAATAGGCAACTCAGTGATACGAACACATATGAGCGCCTTAAGGGTGATGTAACTATGGACTACCAGAGTGATTTACTCAGCTTTCTGACACCAGCATATCAGAGAGGCATATTGACTAAAACTGAATTAGACTATCTCTATATTGACTATTCTTGTATAACAGTTATCTACCAACTTCTGAAAATTCATAAGACCTTGACTAACCCATTGGGGAGGCCCATTGTTTCGGGCATTGGGTCACTTACTACCCACCTATCAGATTATATAGATTCCTTCCTACAACCCCTTGTGACCAGGCAAAAGAGTTATCTAAGTGACACAGGGCACGTCTTAGAAATTCTTAGAGATATTAACTGGAGAGAAGGATATATATGGCCACTTGCGATGTCTCCTCTCTTTATGCTGTCATAGCTCACGACAAAGGCTGCACTCATGTGCAGAACATTCTCACCAGCGAATCAGATCTTCCTAGGAAACATATCAGCTTCATCATTAAAGCTATCGCATATATATTCCATTACAATGATTTTTGGTCAGAAGGCCACCTCTACAAGCAGGTTCGCGTAACTGGGCAGGAATTTCACCCCCAGTTACGCAAACCTGTTTGTGGCCGAATGGGAGAAAAACAGTATTTGGAAAAATAACCGCTATATGCAACACATGTACATCTGGCATCGGTTTATAGATGATATCCTTTTCCCTTGGCCAGGCCCAGGGGAAGAATTAGATCTATTTTTGAACCACCTTAATCAGAACGACCTTAATCTACAATTTGAAGAGGTAGACTCAAATTCTTACATTCCCTCCATGAGTAGTCATCACAGAAAGTAGATTCAAAACATTCCATAGATCCAATTTACTCGATTCAGAAGGAACTGCTCCAAAATGGAGGAGTATGAAACACAAGCCCACATACTGAAGAAATGGTTTGCAGAAAGGAAATATGAACCAGAAGGTGTTGAACAGGCCTTTACTCCCTAAGAAATATGGACAGGGAGAGCCTACTATACGAAAAAGAGAAAGAAACCACATCCATTCAGATTCCTTTTATAGACAGATTCAGCCAGAATTCTAAGAAAGTCGAACGTATTATTAAGAAACACTGGACGGTTTTAATTGGGGATGATAAGTTCAAAGGCATTTTACCAGAGAAACCTAGGTTTATTTATAAGAGAGCAAGAACGCCTAAACACCAATTGGTAAACAGCACCATTCCCTCCAATACCACCCGGGTTCAGAGTACATGGCTTAAGGATAAGGAGCAGGGTTTTTACCATTGTAATAGATGTACAGCATGTAAGGTTGGTAACATTAGCCATACGAATCCAACTGTTAATTTCTCATCCAACATCACTGGGGAGATTTTCTCTATTAACAGTAAACGCACATACAACACCACAGGGGTTATTTACCTCCTAAAATGCCCCTGTGGTTTTCAATATATCAGTAGGACCATTAGAAAATTGCATGCTAGGATGTCAGAGCATCATAGAAACATCCAAAAGGGGTTTGAAAACCACAGTGTATCTCAACACTTTGCAACAAATCACGTATGTGATCCAGCTTTGCTTAGTTTTATGCTTAGTTTTATGGCCATCGGCAAAGTTGCAAAACCCTGCAGAGAGAGTAATTACACAGAATTGATCTTCAGGGAAGAGACCAGGTGCATTTTCAGGATGAGAACATTGACACCAGAAGGTCTTAACATCGACTTTGAGTTGGGTCATTTTCTCTGAACACCCCCTAACCTAGTGCTACAGGAGGGTCCTTTCATCCAACGGCTCCCTTCTTAGTCTATTCCTTAATGTCTGCCCATGTGCGAGTGCCTACCTATACTTTATACCCATCCATGGATTTGCACCATATTATTAAGTCTTAAGATTGTTCTTTGGTTTGTAACTATTTGGTACTTTTTTTGTATCAGTTTATTTAATTTACTCTAGACATGCACGGACTGGAAAATATCATTTTAACTTGATGAACAAGGCGAATTGCTTCTAGTGGCTCTAGACCTATCAATCACTGTAAGGACCCATAGTAGACCAAGCAGGAGGTGTCCAATCAGGGACCATAATCAAAGAAAGGCGCCTATTTAAACAATTTCATATTCATTCTGGATTGAACCAAATCCCTGAAGAAGCCCAAAGGCGAAACGCGTTAGTTTTGTTTTATTTACACCTGGAAAATGTATATTTACCCCTTTAACTACTGCTGTGTTCCACCGGACTTTGTCTGCCAGCACACAATTGTTTACTTGATTTATGCCGCATGCACATGCGCACATCAGTCAGGCCGCAGCCTCGACCAACACCGCCTAGCAATCATCTCAGGAGTCCTCAGACACATCAGTCGATTACGTAGGGACCTGGAGGAGGCATCCACATTCGTAGAAACGACCCTGCCAGCAAGGATAAGTGTCCCTTCTTTCCTTGGACTTTTATATCCCAGTCAGACATCTTTTGAATACATTATCTTCTGCCCAACCTTATGTATTTTCCTGCTTAACTGTTATGTATTGGTTTTCCTTTTATGCAGAAACACATCTTTTATAATAAATTGTGTATGAATACTCTTCATTGAGATTTACCCAGATTTTCCCTGTTTGGATAACATTACTTTATATACTCCAAACCATTCCTGCACCAGCTGGCTTGTCCAACAAGAACTGCACACCACCATATAGATTTTTGAGCCCAGGAAATTACTTTCTTGTGAACCAGATAAGGGTTGGAACTTTCCCTTTATCCACCTCCCTAGGGGCAGCAAGTAATTGACCATCACATAAGTAGGGAGCGCTGATTCCCACTCCCGTTTTCCTATATATATCTTGCACAGCGCCCTGTAAAGCAGATAATTAAATTAACAAAAATGTAAAAAAAAATTTTTCTTTTTCCCTCCCAGACATCACAAGGGTTGGTTATGCTGTTTGGGAGGGTGGGTGCACTATTTTTTTTTTTTATTTAATCATTTTTCACCTTGTTTTTTTAATACATCAAGATCTCTTGCACCAGTTGAAAGCACCCGCAAAAGACTCGTCTCCTAGAGATCTATTTGTGGTTGCTTTCAACTCAAAATAGCGTGTAAAGAGTGTGAATACACCTTTACATTGTTAGGCTCGCCCACTACCTCCCCCGTTCCCTGGGCCGCCAAGAGGGGGAGGGAGGCGGGGTACTATTTACCCGGACCTTGGGCCCTCACTGACGATTGTTTTTTTCTTTTTTCTTCTAATTACTTTCTTTCTGGGGGGGGGGGGAGATGAGCGCTGACTTGTTCATTGGTGGGGGGAGCTGGATAGTTTAAAAAAAGAAAGAAAAGAAATCAGATTTAGGAACAGTCTCTCTTTGCCAACAGACATCAGGATTGACAGGTTGTTTCTGGATCCAGGGCTGCGCAGCATATGCATCGATTGTACTTTGTTTTATCATTGTGCTTAATTTTGCTATTAAATATCTTTTGTGCTTTGGAACCACATTAATCGCATCGGACAATATTTATTGATAGCGACAATACAACATTAAAATTTGTGGGCTCGTGAACGGAGGCCACACTACTCAAGGATTCGCAGAACCTACGGATTCAGTTTCTCAACAAAGGGTGGAAGACGCGTCATTATTGAGTAACTTTGATAAGTTGGTCAAGATGACCAATGAAACCCTTGTCCAAAGTTGGTCATTTCGATCCAGAGGTATTAAGTACTGTTAGAGATAAAATTTGTTTGATAAAATAACTAAAACTGAGAATCAAACACAATGACTGCTTAAAGCAATAGCAGCAGGAAATTAGCATATGGCACGATTACACATACCTAGAGGAAGGTAATGATGCAATAGCAAAGAGAAGCGAGCACAAGCACGCCCCTGACGCCATATGCAAGCGGGAGTACAAGTATGTCTGATACCAAAAATGATAATAATAATATAAGTAACTTATATCCCATATTGAGTGGTATGCAAGGTAATGGGGTAATGGTTCTGAAGAAGATGACAAACCCATTGTTATTTCAGCCATTACCAATGCAATTAATATGCAAGAAGTACCACGCAGACAAGGAAAGTGAGCGGACCCACCAGCAGAAGCAATTGCCGATATCAATGAGATTGGTGTAGAAGGGTAAATTAGCTAATATATACACTGACTCTAGGTACGCTTTTGGGGTAGTGCATGTCCGTTTGGTGTCTTAGAAACTTTATGACTGCGACAGGCACACCAGTAGCAGACTCATAGCACATAAAAGGACTTTTGACAGCAATACAATTACCTAAGGCGGTAGCCATCATCAAGTGCAAATTTCACACACATGAAGAAGACCTGATATCAGTGGGTAATATCAGGAAAGACAAAGCTGCCAAGTGGGCAGCAGGTTTATCTGTAAACATTTCAACTGAGAAGATGATGGTTTTCCAAACGACAAACACACAAAAATTAATTGAAATGCAAGATTTGTGTTCCCTACAGGAAAAGGCTGTCTGGAAAACAAAGGGGTGTGTTCAAGAGTCTTCTGGACTCTAGAAAGATGGACAAGGTAGGCCGCACATTGTCTGACTCATCTGGGTAAAGAAAGTATGTGTAAATTGGTTAGAGCTTTTCTTCTCAAGCTAGTAGGAAGGCAATGTCTTGTTTTACGTATTTGAGGAAAAATGTTGGGAAGACAATATCAACAGAGTCATCCCATATCCCTCCTACAGACAGAAGTTTCCAGTTAATATAAATTGACTTCATCCAATTACCACCTTGTATTAATCTCAAATATGTATTAGTATGTACTGATGTATTTTCTAACTTAAAAAATTGTTCAGGAATGTGTATGTAGATATGGTATCCCTAAAATTATAGAAAGTGATAGGGGTACTCATTTTACTGGTGATATCTTTCAGTTCATGTGTAAACTCATGGGAATTGATAGCAAAGTTAAAACTCCTTACCAACCACAAGACAGTGGACAGTGGTAAGGTAGAAAGGGTAAATGGTACCATTAACAACAAATTGAGTAAGGTAATGGCTGAAACTAGATTGGCATAGCTAGAAACTTTGCCACTAGTCCTCCATAGCATCAGAATAACTCCCAGACCTCCACTTAATTTATCCCCTTTTGAGATATTTTTTGGCCGACAACCTCATTTGATCATATGTCCACAGGATGATTTAAAATGCAACAATGAAGTGACTGTTTAAATCCTTATAAAGATGAACAAGCAGCTAAGACATCAGCAACAGAGACTCGAAATACTGTCACCTGGTATGCCTGACACTACCTGTGATGATGATGAGCCTGGGGAATATGTCATGATTCGCAATTTATTATGCTCAGGTTGTTTAAGAGACTGATGGGAAGGCCCGTACTAAGTGTTGATGACCAGCACCTCATCTCTGAAAGTAGCAGAAAGAGACACTTGGACCCATTCTACCCATTGCAGAAAAAGTCAAGAATCCGGAGAAGTTACAAGACAAAGCTGAGACTGACACCACAGATCTGTCACTCATGAACAAGTTCCGGGAGACCTAAAGACTGCAGTTACTGACATCTGAGCCAAAGATGTTGCAAAGGCTATTATCCCAGCATCGAGTGTCGGTTCTTCTATTCATTTTTTTTCAGAATTCTTCTTATTTTTAATCTTTCTAGGACATTTTTTTTTTTGCGATGGTGGTCAGATGATTGAATGGGTCCAGGAGTGATACTGATGAGGTGGAGATGGAAGAGAATTTGTTAGAACAATCAGTACAGTCTGTTGCCAAACTCAATTCCGGGGTAATTAAAAGGTCTGCTAACTCTGGAACTCAGAGGCAGTGTGAGGGGCTATTGTCTGAAAAATATTGTATCTGTAAGTACTGTGATTCCCTAGTTGAAGAGAGGTGCATCCAGCAGTGCCAGTCCAATAGTAATTTGGATTTGAGCAAGCATCCCTTAATTGATTATTACTCCTTAGTGGGTAAGGTCTTAAACCAAAACAAATGCTGTGTGTGCTCTCATGTGCCTTAGGGCCAAAATAAAGTAGGATTAGTACCATTTCCACTAAACATCTCTGAGGTACTCGAATTATGAGGAGGGAGACCTCTAGAAGGGAGGTATAATACCACTGTAGATTGGTCATTGCTATGTTTGAATTTTTCACATATACAAAAATTGGAGAATTGGGAAGCTGAATTACCTGATCAGACAATAGCTCACCAGACCAGTATTAATGGGAGACTCGCTAGAATACCAATAACCAAAAATATTGAAGGACATCATAGACGGGGACATGTCAAGAAAAATAAGAGGGTATTAATTGGGAAAGTTCTTTTGGGTTATTGTCAGAATGTCATACATGCAGAAACTTGAACAAATGGATACACTAGGCATCGGGAGTTTTGTCAAGACTTTATGCAATATTATTATTGTACCTTATATCCTCCCAGATGATGTGTATTATGTTTGTGGGAGAAGGGCTTACACATGGTTAAATCCGAGTTCCAAGGGTATATGTTTCCTAGATAGATTGGTCCCTGGGATTATGACTCTAACACATGATGAAATGACAAATATCCATAGAACGACATCGCCCCCATACATACATTCACAGTATGAATACCATTGCAAAAGAACCATGATTCCAGGTGAACCTGTAGCTACAAAGTTAATTAGTGAAACTACAGGATTTCAAATCATGGTCGCATTAGACCCCACCAGGATCGCTTGGGGAACTCTAAATTTTCAGTACATATAAGTCCTGGCTAAATTAATTGACAATATCACCGAGATGTATGATGACCCTCTCAGCTATACGGGTAAGGAGCTACAGGCTTATAAGAAGGTGTTAGTACAACATAGGTTGGTGTTAAATTACCTTACATCTATTACTGGTGGATACGTGTGACATTAGCTACCGAATTTGGTGTTAAGTGTTGCACGTACATCACCAATAATACAGATAACCCTAAAGAAGTAATTGAGCGGAATATGGACGCAAAGTTACAGTTAAAATGGGAATTCCGGAAGAACCATAATTCTTCATTGTATGAAATAGGAGAAAAGGTAGCAGAATTGTTCTTGTGGTTGAACCCTGCAAAATGGTTCTCAGGTCTAGGGAAATGGGTACAAGAAATGATCACTAGTATAGGTAAGCTCCTTATTCTTATACTTGATATCATTATAGTAATTGGTTTATATGTCAGCTGTGTTCCTACTATGTTGAATTGTGGAAAACTTTCTACTGAGGTGAATACTGAAAATGAGAATGTGATGTTAATGAGAAGTAAAGGTACCATGGTTAATGAAGAATTACATTACAATCCTGAGATAGAAAGTATAATTAGGTGATAGTTTTGTGCACTATCAAAGGGGAGTCTCTGAAAGTCAAATAATTGGATGAATCGGCTAAATTGATTAATATTGGTTTACCATGCGATTGCGATCAGTACGCCACATGTAATGACACAATCACATGGACTAATAACACACACACTTACATTTACATTTTCACTTGTAAATACTACATATTTTCTAAAAGTTCCAATTCACACTTGATCATTTAATAAATGAATGAAACATTATTTATACAGATAATATTAAAATAAAGGTTTAGGTCTTCTAAAATGATAAAAGAGTATAAAAAGTGTCCAAAAAGAGTTTGATTTCATATTAAAGCTTATTTCACCAGCATTAACCCAGTTTTGACAGAGTAGCGACCGCATCTAGCGATCGCAAGTTATGAGCAATATGAGACTAATACACAAAAGCACTCTTCTTATGGGTCAGTTTAAATCGGTTCTTCGGCGGGAAGACACATAGGCATCAGTAGGAGTAAGTTGCCCCTTCCTTTTGAAGAAAATCAAATGAACTGACCTATGACCAGCTGTCTACTGGAACATCTTTAACCCTGCACCACTGAAGACCTTTCTTAATGTTATCTGTGTATATTCTGTGACACCATCAGTGTTCTTTCTAAACTTAACAACATAAAAGCAGTCTCGGATTTAGGAACAGTCTCTCTTTGCCAACAGACATCAGGATTGACGCGCTGTTTCTGGATCCAGGGCTGCGCAGCATATGTATCAGTTGTACTTTGTATTATGATTGTGTTCTACTTAATTTTGCTATTAGATCTCTTTTGTGCTTTGGAACCACATTAATTGCATTGGACAATATTTATTGATAGCGACAATACAAACATTACACCCCTACCCTTTTCTTTTAATCAAAACTAAAAAGTCACAAAAAATAAATGAATAAAAATATTAGAAAAATATTATTTTAATTCATCTTTATATCATTTTGTTTATGTATTTCCGCAACATTTCATTTAAATAAAAGTTATTGTTTGCAAAAATATTGGCGTGTGTGTTTTTTGGGGTAAGGAAATTGTGTAGTCATGTACATTTGTATCATAATGAAGGGACTGAAATACATTTTTCCCTTTTGACTAAATATTAACTACAATGCATTTTCAATAATTAAGAAGTGTGTGATGAGGATAACGGAAAAAATGCACAGTATCTCATCCCCTATTAGTGTGAGAAACGAGGTACAGTTTGTGTGGGTGATAAACGTTTCCTTTTCTCACACAGTATATGGCAGCACATCCATTATAATTACACAGTATATGGCAGCACAGTCATTCTCCCTCTATCATCATATATGTTTTTTACAAATTATGCAATAACATACAAACAGCATACATACAGCATCATAGAAAGGGTTAATGAGCAGAGTGAGTATTAAATTATGATAATAACTATGATAATAAAACATGAGTGTAAAGATTACTAGTTTATTTATAATTTAATGTAATTGTACGCCTGTGCGTTTCCCTGTCAATTGGCAATACAAATGTATATCATACTCAAACCTACATGTGCCAGTGAATTATCTAGCGGGGCAAAGAAAAATGCACTGCTACGTGTACCAATTTTTAAAGAAAAGATCATGTGAGAAGAAAATGTAGTAAAGTTTGCTAAAAATCAAAACACTGTTTGTCAATCTGAAAGTAAACATTAGCTCTTAATGTAAAGAATAAGGGAAAAGTTTCTGATGAATGTGGTGATTTGTTTACAAAAATGAAAATAGCTAACATTCCATGCACATCCCCCAGAGAAAAAAAAAGCAAGACCATGCCCACTTATTGCTAGTAGTTCTTCCGGTTCTGCTGTTAGACGTACTAGAATGTCCATTGGAAAGAGAGTGCCTAAAATGGTCAAGCATCTATTGTAACTTCCCATGCACCACCTTCTCGTTCTGAGTGTAGGTCTGTCATCTCCAAAACAACCATATCAGTGCATGAATAGAACACTGAGGCTGAAGAACAAATTGAGCGCTCACAGAATTCTAAGGAGAGTCTAAAGGGCATATTCTAATCCTTGAAAGTCCTGCGGCGTTAAAACTATTACCGTTAATATGGTAATAGTAAGCTGGATTTCAGCCCGCAGCTCCCTGAGCTGCGAGCTGAAATCCAGCGAGAAAATTACCGTATTAACTGTTTTTCCGTGCACTATTACCGTAATAACGGCAATAGTGCGCGGACCACAAGATTTTAGGCGTTTCCGCCGAGAATTGAATATGCCCCTAAGTGTGTTTAAGAGCGCTATGTGTGAGTCTGACATTTCAGATTCTGACAATACAATTATAGATCAGCCTTCTTTCAAAATTTCTCAAGTATTTGAAAATATGAGGATGGGTATTAATGATGAAGATTTAGACCAGGCCTGTCCAACCTGCGGCCCTCCAGGTGTTGTGAAACTACAAGCCCCAGCGTGCTTTGCCAGTAGACAACATGTTGATAGCTGGAAGGGCATGCTGGGACTTGTAGTTTCACAACATCTGGAGGGCCGCAGGTTGGAGAGGCCTGATTTAGACATAGAAATTGAAGATGCTCCTTTGGAACTTGCTAATGTGAAACAGGATAACGGGAATAATTGTGGATCTTATAATGATGAATGTCTTAAACTTGAACAAGATAATGAGGAGGATGTTGATGATTGTACCCAAGTAAGGAAGCAACCAGTTGTACCACCTCATGCCCATGATATGCACATTGTCATACCAGGGCTTAAGAACATGTTAAGATTTGTCAAGGAATCTGTAGCCTGTGTGATGCCACAATAAGTAGCGGTAGGGACGTTGACCATTAGGCACCTCCTCCTTGTTACGTCTTTTGCAGCCAGTTCATTTAAGTAGTTTATAAAAAGGTGGAAAATTGTCTATAGTAACAAGCAGCTGAGCATCAGCTAGCGCAGAATGGATAGAAACCTCATGCAATCTCCACCTTCAATATCTTCATCATCATTATCATCAACCTCCCCATTGGTAGTATGTAGTCCAGAATCTAATTTTCAAATGCAATCTGACTTCCCTAATGCAATCCATGATTACCAAAATAGATGCATCCTTGCACACTATAGCTGCTGCAGCTGCTGGGTGTGAAACTTTAATACAGAAGGGGACCAAGAAGAGTAAGTATAGTTTTAAACAACTATTGTCAAGCATTTGCAAGAGGAACCAAGTATGACAGTCAGCATCCTGGTGCACAGTAGATCACTAAAGCCATGACAGCTATGTTAGCATTGGATGAGTATCCAGTTTTCACCATCAATGCATCAGGTTTTAGAAGATTAGTTGACGTCATGAGTCCACGCTACCAAATTCCATCTCCATTCCATTTCTACCACTTAAATACAGATATGTGGACAAGCAATATTGGTTAAAGAAAAGACTACATGACTATGACAGCCTACTGGGTAGATGTATTGCATATAGAGGCAGTGCCTGTAACTTCATCATCATCCTTCTCATCCTATCAGCATGGAAGTGCTAGCATACACTGCCAGGTCATTCATGGGCAAGTTACTCTCTTAATCGCTTGTTTCATTAAGAAACATATTGGTGTCCATTTGTTGGAAAAACTAAGGAATGTCATAGCAAAATGGCATAGCCCGCTAAGACACTCCTCAGGATTCCACATCGCCAATAATGGAGCAAACATTATGTGTGCATTACAACTGACTGAATATCAACATGTACCATGCTTTGCATACACAATAAATTTGGTGGTTCAGAATTCTTAAAAATGAGAAGTCAATGAAGGAGATGTTGTCTGTGGCCTGTAAAATCTCTACCAATTTTCAACATTCAGCGCACATAGCACATTGCAGCAACTGCAAAACAAATACCATCTGCCATGCCACCAACTGAAGCAAGAGGTAATAATGAAGTGGCATTTCAGACTTTATATGCTTCAGCGCCTAGAGGAATAGCAGCAAGTTATCAAGATCGAAATACCAAGTCATGAGAGGGAGGGACATTTTACCTTACTCCAGCATACTGTAGAATCCATTCAGTTATATGCAAGCTACTCAAACCATTTATAATTGAAACAAATGAAGTAAGTTCAGACACTGCCAGCCTGAATAAAGTCATACCCCTAATCAAATTACTGGAAAAGCAGCTGGAGAACCTGAAGGAGGAAATGCAACTAAGAGAGGTCTTTACCTTTAGCAGACACCTTTCCCATAGAGCTCATTACGCTCACAGGTACTCAGATGCCTCAAATACTCAGCATAGTGGGAGCTTCTGAATAAAAAATGTAGCGCAGGAGATGGGAGGAGTAACTGGAATACACAAGACTAACCAGGGACAGTCTGAAGGACGTGAGTCCGAAGCAATCAGAATAACCAGGGACAGGCCAAGGGTCAGGGCAAGTTGCAAGCAAGAAGAATCAGTCAGATTACAGGCAGAGTATCCACAAAGATATGGAGCAGGTCAGCAAGTGTGTGAACAGAAGCTATAACTGTCAGGGAGGCTAAGCCCTCCCTGCTTTATATACCCACACTGGCCAATGAGAGGCCAGCGCTCCAAGTAGCCTAATTACCCGCTCAGGACGCTACTAATTAATGTGCACAGAATGCACATGTGTCCGGCTGTCAGTTGTCAAGACGCATTGCTAATTAAAGAAGCGTCTTGGCCATTAGCCTGGTGATGGCCAGGACAAAGAAGAGGGAATCAACATCCCCGTCGCCACAGCGATGGCTGGGATGCGGCCAGACTGAAAACAATGAACTATGGCGGCAAGGGCACTGCTGCGATTAGAGACAGAAACCATGCATGATCCTAGGGTTAAGTCATATTAACACATGTATTTCTTTTCAATTCACAAAAATCTTCACAGATGCAAACAGCTCCTTATTAGCAAGCTTGCGGCTCAAGTCACACATGACATGTCCCCTACTCAGCTTCTTTTTTACCTTTACTAGGAGTCACACTGATGATGAGTCAACACAGCACACCACTGTGAAAGATTATTATGACATCTGGTCAGGCTTATAAGACATGCTCACATTTATTATCACCTTTACCATGTCTCAATCTGATATACCTTGTATTAGTAAAATGATGGATGATTGTTTTAATGATAATGTACAAATTAGCATCCAAGACAGTCCCTTTGAATTCTGGGAGGATAAAACGGCAGTTTGTAGCCCCTTGTACAAACTAGTTATGGTGTACTTAAGCTGACCACCCTTCAGTGTGTACTCTGTTTAGCGTGTTTAGCCCAGCCGGAAACATTGTGAATGATCGTCATAGGAGGCTTCTTTCCAAAATTTTTGAAAAACTGGGGTTCATCAAAATAAATACACATTATATAAGGAATACCATTGTGTATAATGTGTGATGATGATGTTGACATCAGTGATGAGGATGATGAGGGTAATAAAATCAAGATTGAGGAAGACGATCACTGTTAGCCTATTTCCCTTTAGTAATTTGTTAAAATCCTTATCTATTCTCCATTCCAACACCCAACAACCAATATGTTCTCTTTTGTAGGGGCCCAAACAAATCAAGCACTTCAGTCACAAAAGTGGTATTTCCTGTCGCTGAAGTGCTTGGTTTGTTGCATGTCCTTTTAACATATGGGTGAGTCGGAGGGCCAATGGACAGTACTGCATGCACACACACACATGCACACTATATTAAAATACTGCGTGCACACACACACACGCACACTATATTAAAATACTGCGTGTGCACACACACACACACACTATATTAAAATACTGCGTGTGCACACACACACACACACACACTATATTAAAATACTGCGGGCACACACCACACTATATGAACATGGCCAAAAACACACACACACTATATGAACATGGCCAAACACAAACACACACACACTATATGAACATGGCCAAACACACACACACTATATGAACATGGCCAAACACACAGACACACACACATATGTACACTCACTCACGCACTACTCACTCAATATGAACATGGCCGGCCACACTTACCTTGTTACCTCGCTGCGTGCTGCTCGGCGGACAGAGTTTCAGTGATGTGCAGCCGATGCAAGTAATCACATAGGACGCGCACCACGTGACAGGTGCCGTCCCATGTGAATAAAATCACATGGCCGCACATCACTGAAACTCCATCCACCGAGCAGCACGCATTGGGGTGCTGCTGCTCGGGCGGGCATGCTGCCGGCTGTATCGGTCCAACTAGCGTTCGGCCCTTCTGGCATTTGCCAGAAGTACCAGATGGCCAGTCCGGCCCTGCCTGAGATATAATGTACCTCTAGCCTATCTTCTTTCATTTACTTCTATTTGAGTCCTGATGTGGCTTTGGTTCCCCATAGAGCTTACATGTGATGTATGTTACTTCACTGGCCTCGGTTATCCCTTTGACTAAGATACTTTCTCGAATGTACACAAACCTTAGGGTGCTCACTTTTTGTTAGTATCTGTCTCTCAGATAAATTAAGCCTAGCTATAGTATAAGACAGAGTTGCCCAAACTCAGTCCTAAAGAACTACCAACAGCTCATGTATTCAGGATTTCTATAATTGTGCACAGGTGAGTTAATCTATTTTGCTGGGTCAGTAATTATCCCACCTGTTTCTACAGACAGAAATGCTGAAAACTTGAGCTCCTATGGACTGTGTTTGAGCACATCTGCTCTAAGCTCTCTTTCTCTCATAGTCAACACATTGTCTGCCATAACTAACATAACTTCTCTCTTGACCTCGAGTCCTCTTTCATTGATCTCACATGTTCCTGTCCTGTAACTCTCTTACTTATGACTTCCCTTTACCTAGAAGGACATCATCCCCGTTTTATGAGCTTTACCCTATAAAATATAAAAACATGGATGGAATGGGGCTGAAGCTAGCAGCCAGCAGATATGGCTTTATGACATAGCAGCTCCCAGTCTCCGGACTTCTAAAGCTACCAGTCATAGGCTGGTCACAGCAGGCATCAACAAGCATCCGCGCCATGACCCCGACTGAAGAACATGCTGGCACTGACAGTGATGTCACTTTAAAGGGAGACAGTTACAAAGCTAGCATTAAAGGGGTAATGTGAGGACCCACCAGCTCTATAATGTGAGAGCCTTTGTAAAAAACATTATAGAGCCAGCAGGTCCTCACATTGCCTCCTTAATACTAGCATTGTAACTGTCGCCAGACTCTACATCTCATCTCCTGAGTGGAGATGAGTGCCTTCAAATCCCTTTCCCGACTCTCTGTGTAGATATTTTAACAAGGTGGATATACTCAAAATCATTACCTATTGCTAGAGTAGGTGCAAAACTACTTGGGTATACCTTAACCAGTAAAAGTTTTAAGGGTTAATTATATCCACTTTGATGGTATTCCCTTTATCTGCTTGTGTGAAGTACGGGAGATTTTGCATAGTTAAGTAAGTTATATTGTCTTTATTTTTTATGATTCACACTTTTTGGGGATTACAAGGGCTAGATACTTCTAGTCTGTTCTCAACTTTTGGAAGTCTTTCTTTTCTTTGAAGAACCACCTTGTAGTGATTTTGACATTGTGGTGGAAATTTACTAACCTGTAATTTTTCTGAAGTATGAGAGACCACTCCTTAGAAAACATTAACTAATTTCTGATAGGAGCTCCTTGGGAGAAAGATTGTTTTTCTTCCTATGGATATCAAGAAAAATTATAAGTATACTTTCATCCCACTGCACTATGATTTTGCTGCTGCCTTGGTTTTAGTGAACCTGGAGGATATAAAACTGCCTCCCTTCCCCCATAAAAGTCAGGAAAAGTGGCCTTTGTGGGGGTCCCCATATGTTCCTGTTCCCTCTCCTACTGTGTATTATTTTTTTTTTCCTACTTCATCAATATTATACAAAGGACCTACAAATTGATAAAAAAAAATTCCCATAAAATAAGTCTACTTGTACTTCTGGCCATACATTAATTGATAGGTTTTCAGAATTATGACAGTTAACTATAGTAAATCACAAGCCCTTGTATGGCTATGAATACTCAGCTAGAGAAGCAATAAAAAAAAGTAGGCATTAGACTTCCTAAGTTTTCCTGAAGCACTGGTTGAACTACAATGGGATAAAAAGCAAACATAAAAATGACAAGTCTGCTTGACCTCTATACTTATTGTAGTGGTTCCCATCTGTCTTTTTGTGCATTTCTTGAAAACCACCAAAGCTGTCTTCTCAAATTTTATTTGTAAAGTATTATAAATAAAAGATGTGCCTATGTCGCTCTTTCTTACAATGGAAAACACAACTAGGAGGGCTATCTCTTTTCAACATTTATCTCTATTACCAGGCAACAATCCTAAATCATATTTGGCATTTACCACCACAACATAAAATATTTTGCAACTGCTACAGTCTGAAAAAAATCACTCTCCCACAATGACACATTCTAAAGGCAACATCAGCAGTATTCAAAATTTGGAGAAAATACTAGTTTATGGCTAATCAAATTTTCTAATAAATCTCCTGGACCTAATTTAATTGAATATTCCAAATTTTTATCTCAAATCATGGTCTGAAAATCGGATCCACACCTTCTATCAAAAAGATAACATTAACTTTTTCAGTAACCTACTTCTTTGGTTTTATATCTCTACAACAGACTTCTACAAGTACTTAAGGATTCAGCTCTGCAAAAAGCAGTGTTCTATAAACTTCATCGCTTTGACTTGCTTGTGACTCCAAGAAGTTTTTCCAAATTTTATCGGAACTCTGCTAATACAATACTAAATATACAAAACAGAATGGAGAATGGAAGGAAATTATTGAAGGTAAGACAAAACAAGCTATGGGATCCCTGGTATACTTATATTAGCAAAATCTCTACTTTCCATGAATAACAGTTTCATGTGTAACATTGTTTGGATGTAACATTGTTAAATGAAATGTTTCCTTGCCTGTGCAGGTGAGGATGAGTCCTTCATCTACCCATTATCCAATCATCTGTCTTTCTATTTTTCTTATTCACCTTATCTTAATCTTTATTTTACGTGTTAATAAACTTGTTATTATTATTCCTTTTTCTTTTATGCCTGTTTGTTCTTGAATCTTTAAAAACACATATATAGATTGTATAACTATAACATGGATATACACAAGGAACAAGCAAATAGGAATTATTGGGGGTTTTCATTGTTAGTGGTAGATTTGGCATTTAGGGGTTCTCAAGCGGCAGGGTGGTTACTTGAGGTGAGTGTTATGAGTATACCCTGGGACACCTAATGTTACCTAATAAGCAGTGCTGTGGATGCAGTTAGCAATAAGATTCAAGCTAGGGTCACCCATCAGTTTGCTCCAAGGGAGGCTGTGGCTGAATAGGGGTGTTGTCCTAAATTAGACAAATCCCTTATTTTTTTTCTACATTTTAAACATTTTTTTCAAAATTTTACAGGGTGCAATTCTCTACCAATGTAAGACTGGGGCACATTTGCATTATTACTATTCAAGATTGACAGTTATCACTACTAATTGGAGACACTTGCCACTCCTCACTGATACTGACAAATAGACCCTGTCCACTGTCTGTCATATACTTAACTGGACATGGACTGCATCCATTCCCTGTTTGGAGGAATGTCATTGCAGGAATGTCTCAACCTAGGAGAATCCCAGAGAAAGCTCAACCATTTCCCCAAACAGTCTAGCACCCCTTTGAGACTCCAATACATAAAAGTTCTGGTTACATAAGCTGACTTCAAACTGAATATGAAACTTTGATTAGGAGTGATAGAGTGATTTGGTAGCAAGTGTTTTATTTGATTTTCCTTAATAACAAATATATTTTAAACGCAAGAAAGGCTTTTTTAGAATTTTGTTTAAACATAGACAGGCTACTGGAAATGTAAAACCATACTAAACAAAGTCTAAAAGATGTATTTTAAGTTTATATTTTGTTAACTATGAATGCTGATTGAATGTGTCACTTTATTTTGCTTCTGGTAAATCCGATATAGCTTTTGTTTTTCTTGTCTGTTTTCAGATGTTGGAGATGAAGTAAACATATAGATACTCAAAACAGCTGCCTAGCTGCATGAAGCCAAAGTGCCAAATAACTAATAGCTTTGAGAACCTAGCAGTGAAGATGGAGATGCTTATCATCAAGTCTTTAGACTCAATGTGGATGAAAGAATTCTAGCTATGGATTACATGGGCTGAAAGTAGAGGTTACAGTGATAGACCAGTTAAAGGTTTACATAACGTGTCTGTAGTAGAAATACGGTAGGAAATAGGAATTGCCGACTTGATCATTCTGAAACCCAGATTGGCAGTTTTTATTTATATACTTGTTTTTTACCTTTTAGAAGACAAGATACAGTTTACAGCTATAATTTGCATCACCCACAAATGAATATACCTGGATCAGTGCTGATCTGGAAACATCCCCCATTTCCTCATACCTAAAAAGTTCCTAAGCAGCAGTCATGTTCCCAAAAATTGCCACCAAATGCATATCAGTAAAATAAAATATCCCCCCAGTTTACAACACTTGTGTATGTGTGTCTCATCAAACCAAGTAACAATGTGGATGCATTAACTTTGCTTCATATAGAGAAAGGGCATTTAATATCACAATCTTCTCGCATGACTTTGATCTATTCTACATGGTAATTCTCTTCCTAGTATCAAACTTAACATGTGGCTTCCCACTTGCTTCCCTATTATATAACTCTGTTCTCACACAAACACGGCAGGTCACTGCCTAGCACAAGATAAACAGAATCATATTCTGAAATACTCTATGTTGCTGTGGATATTCTGATTCTCTACACAAGCCAGGTAATTTTATCCCTACTCAAGTGAAAATAGGGTACACAAAGATGAACAAAAGATAGAGAATGATAAGTAAAAAGTATTCAGTGTCCAGATCATTGGCATAAGGCCATGCAGGGTCTTTTTCATTGCAATTATTGAATCAATTTGTGGACCGTAGAAGCTATGCCTTCATCAAACAGCAGCATGTTTGGGGTGAGGGTGAGCATCAATCTTTTAGAAGGAAAAAAAAAACCTGATGTCATTGGGTATGAACCAAGTAGCATGAATAGCAGTTTGCATAACTCGTTTCAAACTGTTAAAGTTGGTTAAAGGTGGGAGGTGGCAGTAGACAGACAACTGCATACATGTAACCCCCAAAGATGGTGACACTGTAGTAAATGTACAGTAAATGATAGTTATACTCTATTATAGAGTTAAAAGTGCAGTCAGATACACCCTTTAATCAGATAAACAAGCAGAGAGATGCAAGTAAGTAAAATGAGTTGTTAAGAATAGGAATGGAGATCCATAAGAACCGGAAGTGTGTAGGATATACATACATTTTTAGTCTTAGAATGAGACTTGATTTCTTAGTATCAGGTATTCTGCAAAATACTTTATATTAACATTTGTCTGACTATGATTAGATCAAAAGTTATCAGTGTTATGCAGAGCTCTTAAAAAGTTAGATTATTAATATGCAAACAAACTTTAACAGGATTCAAACCAGGTATTGAAAGGTTTTAGTAACTGAAGTGCCTATAAGCAAAAATGATACAATATGGAAAAGGGGGATTCTGTATTGAGGGTTTCTGTGAACACCTGATGCCATCCATTTGACATCACAGAGGACTGCTTCCAGATGAGGGTGATGTATCATGCCCTGGCACAGTCAAGTCATTGCCTCCATAGCTGCTCTGCAGCAATAGATGACTTGAAGAAGTTTGCTCATGAAATGACGAAAACATTGTAGTCATTAATTGGTTAGGTTAACTTGTATTTAAACTATTCCAAGTAGAAATCATTTGTTAGGTACTTCTTTGTGTAGCCAGTATCATATGTGTTTTATTCCCACTAATATAAGGTGCCTCTAGTACTGTACATCCCCCTATATTTAAAATCCTGTTTTCTTTTTTTCAATTCCAGAGTTTACAAACCAATTCTATTATGCCTCATATTTCTAGAAACTTAATGCTGTGCTCTCTGGGTTTGAGTAAACATGTCAGAGCAACATGTAAACACTGTGGCAGACAGCAAACATTCATCTATAAACACTGTATATTTTGTTTTTAGGTAGAAATTAAAGACGTAAGAAAATACCGAAACTTTGGCTCCAATTTCCAGAAAGGGCAAGAAAACTATGTGTCAGTAAACAAATTACAAGGAGATACAATACAATATGTTATTCTGTCTTTATGAAACTATGATGAGATCGCTGCAATCTTTTGTGATTCACAGCATTAAAGAGCCCAGGGTATTCACCATGCATATAAATCTATGAAAAGACTTTACTAACTATCATTCACGGACTTCTATTCTTTCTCTAGGCTCACTGTATGTAGTCTTAAAAATGTAAAATGCCCTCATTTTATGGACTTATCAATATCTCACTCTTTCTTTTCCTATTGTCCATGGTTTATTGCATAAGCAACTGCTTAGTTAGTTTATTTATACTGGTATAATAATAGTCCTCGTCTGAACATGTCTGTGGTCACACAGGCTCTACATCAAATTGGTGGTTACATTCGGAACAGACCACATATGTATTTATTTTGGCCATTCTGTTTGGTCATTATAACCAAATAATCATTCATTGTATGATTTACATGCTCATAAACAATCTGTTGGATTGGGGTTTCTCATGAATGGCTGAAACCCTACTCTGTATTGTAATGCAGCCATTTTGCACAAACTAGCCAATGCTAAACAGCCATATTGCAAAATGTATGGGCATCATGAAACCAATCAGAATGAAGCATAGATGCAATGGGTTGAAATGGTATCTTATCATCTATTAAATCAGAAACACAGTTGATATGCCTGTATATGGATTTATTTACCTATCAACTGGAGTGAACTAATGTAAAAAGGTGATTAATGTGACAAACAATATGATACTACCAGCGCTGTTTAGTCTCTCATAGAAAATTGTGATATAAAACCAATAATGCGCACGTGATACACTCAAACTAATATTGATACTTATGTTCAATTATGACTTTTCCTTCATGTTGGAAATAGAATATTCACTCATAGAAATGTAAAAAAATATTTACATTGTAGTACCTTGAAAAGGACCATTGGGTCGAAACGCGTCGGGTAGAGGTGCATCAAGTTGGGACATTAATGTTCATCTTCTCCTTTTATTAACATCTTACATGGCTGAATGATTACAGCTTGTCTGGACCATCTAAAGATCTTTTGTCTGCGATCATATATGCATAAGTCTGGTAGGAGTATATTGGACTCTCTGTCATTTTATGTAATTGTATTTTAAGAGATGATTGAATAAATGTTTTATTTTTATTTTTACTGTTGGCATTGGCTTGAGATAAATATTATTTTTCCAAAAAGTGGAGGAACTAATATTGGAATTCTTCTAAAGACACCTGTTGAGGCTCCTATTCAAGAATATGTCTTGTAAGTGAGATACCTAAGGGGATTCTTTCATTCAAAAACGATTCCATCATATACTGAAGATGTTTTTTAACATAAATCTACATATATATAAACAGCAGAATATTTCTAAAATATATATTTTGAGGCTTTTTATTCAAGAATATATCCTGTAAGTGGAGCACCTAAGGTGACTCCTTCATTAGAAAATGATTTTGGCTTCAACATTAATAGACATTTTTGAATTTTAATTATGAAGAACATATTTTCACTGTAAATTGTGGGTAATTTGTGGACGAATTTATAGTTTAAGAATCTTTATTACACATTCAAATTGATTGTATCACAGTATCACTCTATATATATATATAAATATATATATATATATATATATATATATGTATATTATATACATATATATATATATATATATATATATATATATATATAGCATTTCATTTCTATGGGTCACTATTCTATTTCCAACATTGGAGGAAAAGTCATAATTGAGCATAAGTATCAATATTACTTTAAGTGTATCACGTGCACATTATTGGTTTTATATCACAATTTTCTATGAGAGATTAAACAGCGCTGGGTAGTATCATATTGTTTGTCACATTAATCACTTTTTTCACAACTGGTGTATGGTTATTATGGTTATATCTAGCTGCAGTGGATAGTGAAGCGCTGGTGGAAATTTCAAACACTTCATTTTCATATAATGTAAAAAAGGAATTTATGTATAGTTCGGGGAACAATGTTGCATTAGTGTCACATTAGCAAAGATATAATTAGTGTGTTGCGTCATAGGGCTTCCATCTGGGAGGGGGCGCTTTCAGTAAAGGACTGATTTTGTTTTCAATCCTGTATTGACTAATAATGCATCTCAGTTTACCTGTAGCATTATTCAAAGGGATTTCCGACAGAAAAGGCTAATCATTATGTTTTTCCTCTGATGGCAGCTGCATCTTATTCAATGTAATATTTTAGATCTATCTTTTCTTAACCTTTTTGATTTTCCATCCTCATGCCTCTAATTTTGGCAAGAACTCACCTCTTATTGACCAACTGTTTTACTGTGTTTCATTATTCATTAATGGATAGAAATAACATTTGACAGGCCCCATACATAGATTTTTTAGATAGCGGACCCAGAGCATAGGGGAATGTGATATCAATGTATCTGGGAGTAGTGCATAGAGGTTTTTGTCATAGGAAAAATACATTAAAGTTGTTAAAATTAAAGTTTTAACATTTAACTCTCTTTAGTAAGGGGGGCTAAGCAATATAAAAAAAAATAGGGAGCGATATAAGGAGTCTATGCCTTTGGGGCAAGTGCAAGAAAAAATATGTGCACTTGGGAGTTCTTTATTTACACTTTCTGCTTTTCCCACTTCTAAAGACTTACCCTGTTTGAGTTTTTTATTCCTTCTTTATATTTTGTTTCTTTATAGTATTTTTTTCCATTTTATTTCTGCTAATTTGTCAAACATGTAGTTCTGTTGTATTTAAAACTTTCTTCGGCAATTACCATTACTGTTACTTATTTTAACGTACTAATTCTTCTATCTCATATACCGATCTCAGGAAACTTAGTCACCCTAAAATCCAAAGCCTTTGGTTTAGGATATAATGTCTCAATATGTGTATTTGAAGCGCAAGGAAAGTAGTTGTCACCGCCTCTCTAGTACATATGTCAATAATAGATCTAAAATATTTGCATCATCTATAATATTTGGCATATTTAAATTTTCCAAAACGATAGCCTCAGCCTTCATTGCCAATTAAAGTGCATCTGTCACCTACAAACAATGATGGCGGTTTTAAGAATGTAAAGATCTTTGTTTCTATTTCCCTAGGAACCAATGATATCACTGAGATGTATGCAGTCTATCAAGTTACTAGAGAAGAGTAAAATTCATTTAAGTAATGCAAAAAACTCAGAGCTCCACTGCTTCTTTATTTCCACTACTTGTCATTTAGGACCAACTCTTTCATAAAACTTATGTTTCTGTTCTTATAACTATATCTGATGATGGAGTACCACCACAATGCTCTATGCCTGCCTCATCTTGGGTTGGTTGTCTTTTCTGTTTCTATGAGCCAATGCCCTGCTCATGACAGCTCACACTGGTATAACATGGTATAGCTAAAACAAGCCCTTTAGCTAGTTTTCTCCAGCAAAAGGGCTTTTTGCACTTTGATACATCAGCCCCTGTGTTCTATATGTCCCTGGCTGTTGGGATGGGTGTAGCATGAATTTCCGATGCTGTAAATACTGACAGTGTTTACAGCTACATAGTTATTACGATACACATCAACATGTAAAAAATAGCTACTTACCTGTAAACAGACACAGGTCAGATCTGATGTGAGGAGAGGGCGACACTTCCAAATGAAGTCATTTGCAACTGCGATGTGGATTTTTCTTTTTTTAAAGCTGCAACGCATGGACCCATTTCATGAAGGTTAATGGTAATTGTATTCCTAACCCTAACCTGCAGCCTAACCCTAACACTACCCCGCTGCATAACCCTAACCAGTAACGTAAAGGTAGTGCTTACAAAGGTCCGTGCATTGCCGCTTTAAAACCCGAAATGTCCACGACGTGGTTTTAAGTGACATCATTTGGAAGTGTTGCCCTCTCCTGACATCAGCTGTGTCTGTTTACAGGTAAGTGGGTATTGTTCCATGTCGTTGTGTTCAGTTTCGTAATAATTATGTAAATGTAAACACTGTCAGTGTTTACAGTATCGTAAATACCATTACCACCGGGATGTACTGAAGAGGTTTGTCTGAGTAAACGTTCATGAGTACTGCAGCATGGTTTCCTGGTATGGAATGGTCCCTAGATATTGCAATGATATCTGAAAGTGGCAGTGTGAGGTGCAGCAGTGGAGCTTAAGTATGAGGGTCCCTGTGAGGGATTGGGTGCACCATGGCAAGGAGAATCCCTGAATAGTGGGATGTCAGTAATCCTTGTTGGAGCGTGAGCTTGAACCTCTGAAGTATGCCCACCTGTCAGAGAGTGTGTGTGTATCTACTGAACCCAATAACACTGGGTATGCAGCAGTTTAATTATATTTAATGAACTTAAATAAGTAAAGTGGAGATGGAGTAAAAGAGTAATAGAGTTTAACATCTGCTGAAGTATATGTGTTGGATCTGTTTGGAGAAGTTGGACTTGCAAACCTATGATCTCTGCTGGTAGAGTTTGGCATTTGAATTCATGCTCATTGCAACCGATATGATAGGAGGAGAAGGTGTTAGAAAATAAAAACAGGTTTTTTTGCTATAAGATGGTCTGGTGTCCATTTTTTATTTTACTTTGCAGTGCACATCATTAGTGACTACTCCATGTGTATTGTGTTTAAACACCTGAGTTTTCAGGGGACGCTCTGGTTGCACACCCACACCATAGCCAGGGTAGAAGAGTAGGTGACAGCAAGAGGGGTACTGCAAGAGAACAGGACAACTAAGTAAGTGGTTGCACAATACCAGACCACTGGAGTTAAACAAACACAATAGATCACATCACATGTCCTTGTTTCAAGATGTTCTTTTTAAGAAGAAACAGTATTTTGCCATTCTGTGTCTTTTTTTCAAATTCGTGTTTAAAAAATCTAATTAAATCTTAAATTTACGAAGACCTGAAGATGATATATAGGCATTAGCCACGGGCTTTCAAGGAGTGAAGGGTGAGTGGAGAAGGCGGAGAAGGAATATAAGATGCATGCTTATAATTAAATAAGTGTTCAAAAATACAGGTGAAGATTTCCTACTGTAATAACTTTCCGACTGTAACAAATATAAACCATACCAATATTTAATGATGTTGGTAAATGAAACAATATTATTTATTTCAAATACAGTCCAGTTCAGTGAGATTGTTTGATCAAATCCAGTAACTTTAGAATCCTAGCGACAATGCTTTTCTGCTGTTTCCTAAACATTATCTTCTGGAATTAAACACATGAAAAGATAAAAACAATTTCTCTGTACAGTTCATCCCAATGTCATGGATTCTCTGGCTGGTATTATATTTCTGTCCTACGCCTTCTGGAAACATATATCTATGAATTTATTGTAAACAGAGTTTAGCAGCAAAGTATACAAATGCAAAATAGATCAGCATCCACACCAAATTGTAAATTCTTATTTCCCAGACAAAACTGAAAGACAGACCAGAACCCCAGGCCCCACTTGGACTATTTTCTGTGGACTGTTATTGCTGGTACTTTGTGTCTGCTAGGAATCTGTGCTGGGGAGATAACCTGCTGGGGACTTTGTTGGGGAATGTATTTGCACTGGTGATTGTCTGACACTTGTTCATTTTGGCAGGGAAACCAGTTTCTCCTTGGGGAGCACTGTTATATTTTACTAAATGTGTCGACTGTTTAATAAGAAGGATTATTGTATCTTTCTTGTCTCCTTACCTGTGTGACCTATGAACCTAGGGGAACAGGTATATAGTGAGCTTCGTTTCCAACCCCGGTGTCCTCTCAAGTGCAAATAAACTACTGGAGAAAAACAATGAAATCATAGAATCATTTTGTTTTTGACTCTTCACAGTAGCCATTTTTTTGCAGATATAACCACCGAACACACTCCTGGCATTCTTTCTGCAATGGACATAAAATATTGTGCGGAAACTTGATTCAAACACTGTGCAGAAATTTCCACAAATGTGTTGTACTTGTAGGTTGCTTTGCTTTCACCCATCTATCTAGTACATCCCAAACCAGTATGATGGGGTTTAAGTCTGGAGACTGATTTGGTCATTGCATAATTTGAAGTCTACCATCTTTTCCTCAAAGGTATTTCTGACATAGCCTGGAGGTATGTTTATGGTCATTATCTTGCTGATGGATAAACCCTTGACCCACTAGGCATAAACTAGAACACGGCACTGCATAATGCTATGGTATCCCTTTTGGTTCAGGGTGGCAGTCAATGTGCAAGCCACCGACTGTGGATCCATCAAAAGAGCCCTAGACCATAACACTTACTCATCTATTTTTGACACTTGGTGACACACACTGAGGAACCATCTTTTTGCCTGCTCTACAGCATACAAAATCCCTGAGTGATGAACCAAAGGTTTAAAATTTGTATTCATCCGTCCATAAGTCCTTCTTACAGTCATCAATAGTCCACTGTTTGTGCTTCATGGCCCAGGCAAACCTCTTTTTCTAATTTTGCTATCTTAGCAATGACTTTCTTACAGTCAGTCAACCTGTCAAACCTGCAGTTTTCTCTTCATAGTTGAAACTGAGCTTTGCTTACTTCAACCACTGTTAAGTTTTGCTTGAAGCTGTTGTCCTGTGAGCCTCCTATCCCACAAGCATTTGACTTTCAGGGACTTCTTCACCCTGCATTTCCATAGCATCCTCAGCACTTGGCTGCTCAGTATAAGTCAGCCTGATTACGCTCTCTATTAACAAATATTGTGTGAAAAGATATGAATAGGATTTTTTTTCTCCCATCTTATACTTTGTATGGGGAAATGACAGATGTAAAAAGTCCTCTTTTTGTGACGGCAGCATGAAAAGGTGAATAGAATGGTGGAAATTTAAAAATCTACCGTTATTTTCAATCTTGAAGCATTATCACATGTTAAAATGGGGAATTTTATTGTCCCCTAAATGTTACTTGTTTAACACAGAGCACAACATAGTTATGCTGAAACAAGTTAATTATAGATGAGTACCTGGCCCATATGGCATCCACCCACTTGTTAAAGGAATTAAGTTCAGAAATTGATTGACCACTATTGCTTATGTTGATATACTCCCTCATAACCCAGGCATCGCCACAAGATTGGAAGAAAGAAGTTGTGGTACCCATTTTTAAAAGGCAACACAATTGGAACCAGGAAATTATATACCTGTGAGCCTGACTTCTTATTTGGTTAGATTATTTTGAAGGAACCTGGGGGATACGATTCTCAAACATATTGTAGAAAATAATTTGGTAACGTCTAGCAAATATTATTCATTTTTATGATGATGTAAGTTTCAAACCGGATCTTAATAGTGTAAACGATGTTATACATTTGGATTTTGCTAAAGTGTTTAATACATTACATTCCGGTAGGTAAGATAAGAGAACTAGGTCTAGGGAATACATTTTAAACATAGGTAGAGAACTGGCTGAAAGACAGAAAATAAAGTGTATAAATGGAACATATTAAGACTAGGCTAAAGTTAATAGCAATAGCAATATTTGGATATGGAACTCGCGCTCTACTCTTTAGGTAGCAAGAGCGGCTCAACTAAAATAGGAATCCCTTCCTATGTTAATAAATTGGTAAGAAGTGAGCGCTCAATTGCTCCTTTTGGGGATCAGTGGTCAGTGGTCTGGAGAGCTAAATCTTAAATGAATTAGTAGACGGTGAGCGGGTATTCGCGAGTCCTCGTACTCGATATGCTTAAGGCCCAGACGGACCTGATTAATAAGTCTTACTTGGAAAAACGGTGATCCTCGGTGAGATATCCTAGATTGGTAAGGAGGACTGTGACCAAGCAGCGATGACCATATGGGTAATGCACCCAGCGGCGTGTATTGATAAACGGCGTGCGTTCCACAGTGAGATGCACAGATGGACTTCCATCAAACCGGAAGTCCGGAAGTCCATCTGTGCATCTCACTGTGGAACGCACGCCGTTTATATTGATGACCCATAGCTATGTAGAGTTATTATCACTGAATAGAATCGTAACTTGCTACAGAAAATTTTAGACAAAATGGGCCATAAAATAGCAGATGAAATTTAATGTCGGCTTTGGTAATAACTAGGGGCCTGATTTATTAAGGATCTTAAATGAAGAGGTATCTTATTTCAGTCTCCTGGACAAAACCATATTACAATGCAAGGGGTGCAAACTAGTTTTTTGTTTTGCACATAAGTTAAATATGGGCTGTTTTTTTCATGTAGCACACAAATACTTCATAGCTTATTTGTACACTGAAATTTAAAGTTGATATTTGTGTGCTACATGTAAAAACAGTCAGTTTTTAACTTATGTGCAAAACAGAAAACTAATTTTCACCCCCTGCATTGTAACATAGTTTTGTCCAGGAGACTGAAATAAGATACCTCTTCATTTAAGATCCTTAATGAATCAGGCCCCAGGACATTATAGGAAATACAATTATGGAAATATTGTGACTAGAAAGGACATGAACAGCACGGTGGCTTAGTGGTTAGCACTTCTGCAAAAACATACTGGTAGGTTAATTGGCTGCTATTAAATTGCGCTTGGTCTGTGTGTGTGCTGTGTGTGTGTGTGTGTGTGTGTGTGCTGTGTGTGTGTCTGTGTGTGTACGTATATCAGGAAATTTAGACTGTAGGCCCCAATGGGGCAGGGACTGATGTGAATGAGTTTTCTGTACTACACTGCAGAATTAGTGGCGTTATATAAATAGATGATGATGACATCAAAGTATTGACAGATAGAAAGCTGAATATCATTGCATGTACTAAGTAATACATAGATAACACTAATGGTGACATCATGTCACATCCACCTCTACTTTTTGTACCTGGTCTCCACAACTCCCAGATGACAGATATAAAAAGAAGGCAGATGTGCTTTAAATATGATTTCTATTATATGCACTTTTCTTCCCAGTACTAGTAAACAGGGGAGGGACACACACAGTCATTGCATTTAAAAGGATCCTGACACTCACACATAGCTGGGACTCTTGCCAATCATCTTCAGCGCGTCTGAGCTCTCTGCACAGTAGAAGAGATCCAACACAGTGGCTCTAAATGACAGCCGACTGCTGAGTGGAGAAACGCCCTCCTAGTAGTAATTAATTCAGGAAAGCTGCACTGAAGGATTATGCGCAGTTCTTGAGGATCGAAGGCTGTGGCTCCTGTGACTGCAATGCTCAGTTGGGCTGTCAGGATGTAAGAGCAGTTAACTTACATTAGTCACATTTTTAACTTGATGTGAGAATTGTTACATAGTAGTAGATGACAAAAATAACAGGAAAGTTCATGTTGCATGAATATAAACGGGTTGCCAATGCATTCCCTCAATAAGGGACGCATATAACGGTTAAATGCTACTGGGTATGAGGATTACTTGAAGATTATGATCCTGATTCATTAAGAAACTTAAATGCCGACACGTGCCGCCAACACAAGAACATCCCCCCTCAAACCAATTTATAATGAGCTGATAAGGCCACTTGTACCTTTCTACAAGTATGTTTTAACTCTTTAGTGTACACGCAAACTACAAAGGCTAAAGCCTGCTTCAGGCAGTATGTGATATCCACATACATTTAATGTAAGTAATTGTTATAATCTGCTATAAATGTCACTTTTAAAGTCTATCATTTAAAAAACTGAGACTCGGTTTTGTGGATAATCAAATTAGTGCATTAGAATTTATAACAAGCAAACACCACAAATCACACATCATACATAAAAAATAAGTAAATATATATAGTCATTTTCCGCTTGCCCACTGCTGGAGGCTTTTGGTTACTCATGATGTGGAAGGCTATGTAGAAGAAGCAGAGGTCAAGCGGTAGTGGGTCAGCAGAGAGTGGATAGGCATAGGGGACTGGGGGGGAATGGTTTAGTGACAGAAATATGGATTTGGGTTGAAGAGGGTAGTGGGGTAGCAAGTGAAAAGTGTGGACTATGAACAGGGTAAAATGGTGCATGATGGGGCATAGTGTCTGGTGTGGGTAAATACATCCAATGGCTAGGATAATTTTTTAGATAATGGGGAAGAAGAGTAAATTTGGGACATTTGGGTAGAAAGGTTTGAAGTGACATAATGAGAAAGCAGGTCAGTGAAACGTAAAAAGATGTTGTGGATGTCTTTGAGCGTGAAATTAATAGTTGTGAGGTTAGTGTCCAACTTGTGGTCTGACATAGGCCATTGTATTGTAGTCCCCAATAATATTGAAGAGGAAAGCATACTCACAAATGTCTGAAATCTCACAAATATCTGAGCTCCTGATGTCACAAAATGGCAGCGCTGAATGAGTATCTCACCAGTCCTTATATAGGGCATATTGTGAAATAATTGAAGTGCATTCACTTTCGAATACTGGTGTATCATTGGCAAGGGCCTAGCACACCCCTAATTGCCTGGATACGGTTTATGACTGAGAATAATTGACAGGTAAGGTAGACATCTTACATACGGTAGTGAAGGAATCCGCGAGTGACGTCTGTACACACATAGGTGCACTGAAAACCAATCATAGTGCAGTATGTTGGAGGGTTCTTCACTTGCAAACAAGAGGGCTGCGACATTCGCATGGGCAGAGCTGAGGATCCTGACAGCCACCATGGATGATTTGTACCAGCCTAGGGGGCGGTACAGGATACAGTTGCAACTCAAACATAGGCACAGCATATTCCAGCTCCAGTGTCGCTGGAGCAATCTGTCGGCAGTCGGCAGCCACCCCTTTTAGAAGACCTCAGGGCTAACATTAGGAGATATGACTTTTCTAGCAATCGCAATTTTTAACTTGAACCGATTGTTTAATTTAAGTTCCATTTGTTTGATGCAATGCTCTAACTGGTAATAGACTTAATTTGTCAATGTGCAAGGCCTTAGACAAATACCATCTGATGTCTGCCTCACCTGTCAATTACTCTGTCATCAACCATATCCTGTATGAATGATATTTCTGCTTCACTATGTGATTGATATTACCCGCCCAGGTCAAGTTCATCTGTAAGTGGTGTACAGGTTTTTTTAAAGCCACTGAATTGTCAATGTGTGGAAATGGATATTTATAACATTATCTGACTGTTTGTATGTAAGTGTGAAACAGAGACAACAGTTTGAAAACAGCTAATGTGTCATTTTTATTGCAACAGATCGTCTGACCCTGCTCCGACACAGAAACTTGGAGCTGCAAGGAGGTGCTGCCAGGGAGGAGGGCCAGGAGGATGGTCAGGAGGAGGGCTAGGAAGGGAGAGCCAAGAGGAGGGCCAGGATCAGGCCCGGGTGGAGGAGGCCAATGAATGCTAGTATGTTGAGGAAATAATGTTGGAAATTTTGTGGGGTTTGGGGGCCAGCATTAAAGTGTAGTTATCAGAAAGGCTTGATTTCAAACATGGAATTTACCCTAACCCTAAGCAACGTTAGCCATTACACAGGTTTCTGACATGATGTAAATGTTTGTGGCAATCAAGTGCCCCCCTGCCCTTGCCACCCCATGTGCCACCAAAAAGCATTAGTCCTCTGACTACTACTGTGTTTAGCATAACATGCACCTTTGCAGAGAGTTTCAAGTTATGTAACAGAGGTGTGAAACCTCTGCTGAACCCAGCAAATGTGTATATAAAGTACACCCATAAAAGTAATATATGTTGGCAAAATTACTTAAGCTTGGTAATCTAAACATATACCTTTTTTAACAGCTCAAGAAGACAGTCATATTGGATCCCCACTCTCCCGGATTCCCGCACCTCCCTGCCTCATCTATTAAAAAACAATTAAAAAAAAAATTATTTTGGAAATTTCCTGTTTGTTTATTTAATTAAAAAAAATTGGTGTCTATGTATTTTTATTAAAAAATTAAAATGTGTATTCATGTACATTTGTAACATACTGAAGGGACATTTTGAACATAAACTAATTACTAATATACATTTGTCCCTTTCTACAAGAAATTAACTCCCAGACATTTTTATTCATAAGGAAGTTTGCGATGAGGGTGGCACGTACGTGAGATGAAATAAACTAATAAGCACCCCTTATATTGTAACATGGTTTTGTCCAGGAGAAAACTTAAGTAAAAAAAAATGAGTACTTTCCTTAATGAATCGGGCCCTAAGTGTTTTCTCGGGGCTTATCCGTCTTTAATTTAACCCAAAACACAAGCATATATTCTGAGTGCAGGTCTCCTCATATCGATGTTTGTCATTATCTGCTGCTTAGAATATACCAGTTATGCTGGTTATATTACTGGGTATGATATCTGGGTCTTTAATGTTTGTCATTGCTGAGTATTTAATCAGTATCAATAGCATCAAAGTTTATTTAAAAAACACCACAGAATCCATAGCGCCATACGATCAACAAAATATGAACAAAATACAAATAAGTAAAGGGCAACAGAAACAATAGAATCAGTAAAATTAAATACTAGAAGAGACAATAGAGAAGGCCACTACATTAGAAGACACACCTAGAACAATTGAAACCTTACAAAGAAAATGGAGAAATAGGAGATAAAGAGGGCGAACCTGAAGAACATTACCATTCAAGAGGGCCAGGGTGAAAATTAAGATGATAGGGGTGGAAGGAAAAAAGTTTTATAGGACACAGTTGTTTAGGATGAGGCGGGGTAGAAAATTGAGACAATATAGATTGATAGAACAGACAGGTGGAGTGTGAGGAGGGAATTATCTTAGGATGGGGTAAGGTAGAGAAGCATCAAAGGATGAGTTGAGGGAACACTTTAAAAATTGAAGGTAAGGGGCGAGTCTGGTCAGATGTGGCTGGGCATTACAAAGGCGCAGTATGGACAAATTCTTGAAGGCAGAAGTTTGAGGGGGTAATAGGAGAGATGAAGGTCAAGGATAGAAACAGAGTGGGTGAGTAGAGGAGTATTATTTGATAAGGTCAGAGATGTAGGAAAAGGAGGCATAAAACAATACTTTATAGGTGAGGGAAAAATAGCTTTAATTGTGTTCAGGAGGGAATGGGGATTAAATGTAGGGCCTTTCATGGAGTGGGATAGATTTGTGACAGGCAGGTCAGAGAGAAGGAGTAATCTAGGTGGGAGATAAGAAGATTATGGACTACTGTCTTGGTTGCATCCAGTTAGAGGAAAGGGCAAATCTTGGCAATGCTGTGAAGGTGGAGGTGATAGGATTGGATTGGGGAATGGATGTGGGGAGAGAATTTGACGATGGAGTCAACGATGACCTCCTAGACAGCATGCATGGGGAACAGAGACCACTAACTTTAAGAAAGATAGGAGGAGGGCGTGTGACAATGGGCGGTGGAAAAACAATAAGCTCAGTTTTATATATGTTGAACTTGAAGTGACATACAGCCACCCAAGATATCAGACAGGTAATTGGACAAGGGGAATAGGAGAGAGGGAGAGAAGTCATGGGAAGAAAGGTAGATTAAGTTGTCATAAGAATAGAGGAGATATTGGATTCCGAAGAAGCAGATTAGTTGACTAAGACAAGAGGTGAAAGAGAGAAAATAAATGGGCCAAAAACAGATCCTTGTATTACCCTGACAGATAGAGGCAGAGAAGGGGGGCAGACACCAGAGGAAGAGCCACTGAAGAAATGATCAGAGAGGTAGGAGGTAAATCAGGAAAGGATGATGCCAAGGGAGTGAAGGGTGTTAAGGAGGAAAGGATGGTCAATTGTGAAAAAAGTGGCATAGAGATTAAAAGCAAGGAGAAGTAACCCAACTCCAATTTATAGGAGAATACTGGGAATAGTTAGTAAATCAAACAAAGTTAGGGAGGACTGAAATTACAATGTAATACAATTATATTAAAACTCTGTTTTGTTAAAAAAAAACATACAAATAAAAGATTTATAAAATGCACAATATATTCATAAATACAACAATACACTTTGATACTTTATCTGGACCGAGGATGTAATAATATTTACTAGCCTATAAATAAAATATGTTTTTATAAATAAAATAGTCATTTAATTTGAAACCAAAGCAATCTCGTAGGTAAAGTTCTTCAAAATCTTGCTGCCTCAGACTTTTATATTCCAAATTAATCCAAGTATGCCTACTGTTAGTAAAGCTGTTGCAACAAACTTAATTGGTTTGTTAGGAGTCATGTTCTATCCTGTATACAAGCCTTGTTGAATACTTACACAGTAAACCTGGCTGTCATATCCAGTTTTACAGAAATGGACTGCAAAATGGCCACCACATGTAGCCTTTAGTATTTTTCCAGTCAAGTCAAACCTGCAGGCACTAAGTTCTCATAGACAAAGTTGGTGGTCTGATAAGCTCGATGTGGTTGCAAAGCACAACAATTTTATAGCATATAAAACCAAAATTTAAAAGTACTGCCAAAATAAATAGTACATGTACGTCTAGTACCAGCATACAGCTTCAATAAGAATGCACTGAGGTCCGAAGTCAGTGCAAATCAATTTATACACAGAGTACATAGGGAGTAACATCACAATCAAATAAGTCCAGTAAGGTACACTAGTCACATACAATAGGTCATAGGTGAAGACATTGCATAAACTCAACGTTCTCAAGCTTCTTCCTTTCTTCTCCTGAGTCACTGTTGAGGTAAAGATCTTCTTGCTAGTCATCCTTACTTTCCATGTGTATTTATGTCCTTGGGCATCCGCTATTCATAGTGTACAGACAGGTTCTTATTGAAAGCATATGCATTTAACAAAATATCTTTAATATTGCGACTGCACAAAATAATAGAAATACATGATAAAATACTAAAACATTCCAATTGATGTAATAACGATCAGATTGGCTTCATTCAATTCAAATTTACCTGTCCACCCTTTGATAGTACACAACAATTAAACTTAATTTCAACTGTAGGATCGTAATGTAGATTTTCCAAATCTGCATTGGATATGTTTATTACTATCAACTTCATATTAGTGTGGTCAGTATTTTCAGATTTTCTTTTACTAATTTTTCCTTTAATATATTTTACCATTAGGGGTATACATTTAACTAAAACATAAATAAACATAGATAAGTAATAGACACCTAACACCATCAAAATAAGTTTTCCCAGTGCTGACATCAGTCCCTTCACGCACTCACCAAGCCCTGAAAACTAATTTGACAGGTTAACCATGAAAACCATCCTGGTCTATCTTCTCCTTTTTTAAGCAAGAAGACATTATACGTACGCCCCATTTAATTTGATGGATCTCATCTATTTTATGAACAATTACCCCTTTTGGTTCATCAGGTGCAACATTTTGCTTCAAGTTTATTCTCTAAAATGATACAATATCCACCAATCACTGAAGTTAAGTAATTTAACACCACCTGTGTTGTATTACTTCCGTTTTAAAAACTTGAATTGCTGCAGTGATGTATCTAAAAGATTCATCATACATCTAAGCTATATTATCAATTAATTTTGCTAAAGCTTGTATATATTTATAATTGACAGTTCCTCTGGCAGTCCGGCCATATATATATATAGACCCCTGAATAAGAATTCTCATTGTCTTCACTGGGAATACTTCTCTTGTGCTTGGTTTTATGTGGAGTGTAGATGTATGGCTTGGATGGTGTAGAATGCATAAACGTCATGAGCTGACTCCTCCCTCACCTCACCTTACCCTTTTTCCTTTAATCCACTTAAGCTTAATTATGACCTGAAATAGCAACATCGACACGTTTACATTTTGGCGCACTAAGGTCACGGTTTTATTTATTATACAGTAAGTAATACATGTAATACATGCTCTTATTTCCAAAAGTGACGAGCTGAACATTTTGTGGTTTTAATATATCTCTTAAAGAAGGAGGATTTCGAGCCTCTTAATGCTCCTTGCAGAGAACAAAATAACAAAAATGGTACTAAATAAATTAAATAAAATACATAAAAAATATACACATGATGGTCCTTCTGTTAGGTTCATTCTTCTTTCTGGTTCTGTTTTTTTTTTTTTTACCACAAAGCATTTTTGGTTTCGTGGATTACGTTTTCAGGTTGTGGAAGCACTTCTTCCTCTTCTGCTTAGTCTATAGCCTTCTCTGGGTTAGTTACCTTCTTGCACTGGGTGGAATGGATCAAACTGTTTCTGTCAGCAATTTTTAAAGGTGTGCTGATTATTGATAATTAGTGATAATTAACATTTGGTAGGGTCCCTCCCAATGATCTATTATACAACCATAACGTAAAAAATTTGTAACCATTACATATTCTCTTGGTTCAGTGTCATGAAAGTTAGTGCCAGCATGTCCAGTGATAGAAGCTTCAGACTCTTCTGTTGTTTTCTCAGCTGTTTACTCATGTCATTGAGATATTTGACAGTCACTTCACTGTTGCATTTCAAGTCATTCTGAGGATTTACCATTACATATGGTTGTCTCTCAAAAAGTATCTCAAAATGTGACAGGTTGAGAAGTGGCCTAGGGGTGGTTCTGATGCTGTGCAATACTAGTGGCAAAGCTTCTGCCCATGCCAAACTTATCTCAGCCATCACTTTGCTCAACTTATTCTAGGTAGTTCCATTGAATTTCTCTACCGTCTCACTAGCTTTGGTTCTATAGGGAGAATGCATTTCACTATCAATTCCTAAAAATTTACACATGGTTTGGAAAACATCCCCTGAGAAATGTGTACCCCTGTAATTTCTAAATATTCTAGAAATCCCATATTTACACACACATCCTGTAAAAACTTTCTTGGCAGTAAACAGAGCCATGTTTTCTGCTTATGATAAGTTTCTACACAATTTATACTAATTCCTACAGGGTGGTAATTGAATGAAGTCAATCTGTTTTACTTGGAATGGGCCTTTTGCTTTTCTTGTGTTCTTTTTCAAACATGTAAGGCATGAAGAAGCTTTCTTATGCGCTTGAGAAGACAAGCCAGGCATCCACCAGTATGCTCCACCAGCCTACAAATGCCTTCTTTACTCAGATGAGTCAGCCCATGGGCTGCCTCTACCAAGCTTGGAAAAAATGCTCTCAGGGCTACTGAGCTACCATGTCCATGGTAGGCCAGAACTCTTAGCCATATCCCTTCTATTTCCAGATGTTTTTCTTGTAGGGAACACAACTGTTACATATCTGTTAATGTTTGTACATTGAGAACCTTAAAAACCTCCCATTAAATTCATTGTTGGTGAACCTTGCAACTGACCTATTTGTAAAGCTGTGGCTCTCTTGGCAGCCTCATCAGCTCTCGTATTCCCTAATGAAATTTGGTCAATGTTATGTGTGTTTGCTTAGCACTTAATTACTACTACTGCCTCGGTATTGCTGTCAAATATCCTTGCATGTGTTGGGTGTGGGCTACTGGTGTTCCTGCTGATGTTAACTGATTTCCCTTCTGCTAACTTAGTTCAACTATTTGTGCCAAATGTGGTGGGCCAAGGGGTTCAGCTTCTATTGTGCATATGTCATCTACAACAGCATATCCTGGGCATAGCTCTTCTGTGTCTGTCTGTCTATGACAGGTCCCATATTAACAGAATGAAAAGTCAACTGTATCCAGTGGGGTGTCACGTATGTCAGGTTCGACTGTAAAGGTCTGATTCAAATTCTCTAGAGAGTTATGCATGTCTGTGTAAAATCAAAATCCTTGCTCATTCATGCTGTCACCATCCATCCTTTGTGGCATAGTTAGAAAAATAGCTGTATTTAGCATGGTACATTTCTTGATTTACATGTTTGCAGATTCCATCTAGTGAATCTGGCATGTCTAGTTTGAACTGAATTCAAGAGGGCAGACACTGCATGAGGTGCATATAGCATCAATTCAGGACCTAATACTACATCCTGACTCTTGGTGACAAGAATAGCGACGGCTACCACTATTCTAACGCATGTAGGTAGCAATTTTGCTACAATGTCCAATTGTGTACTGTAGTGTGCTTCATGTTTTTGTGCACTTTATTTGATTGAAAAGAAAGCCTACTCTGTATCCTCTGTATGTGGGACACTGTCAAGTTTAGATGAAGAACTTAACTCCTGCAGAGATAATGCCAGAATTGAAAAATCTAGAATCCTATGTTTACAGTCCCGGAACATTCGAAAGCAGTTTCATGGCCTGTATTCTGTCCAGTGTCAACTGTCATTGTCAGTGAGTCAGGTAATGCCCTAAGTATTTAACCTTCATTTACAATTTTCCTATGAAACTTTGAGCCCTGGTTGCAAAAGATAAAACAACAAATGTTCATTGACAGAAATGATAACAGAATCAGAACATAGCAGTAAATCATCCACATATTGAATCAGAACTTCTGTCAGTGAGAATCATGGGAAAACCCCTAGCTTATAAATAAAATTCCCATCTTTTAATATGTCATTCTGCTGCGGGTGTTCGTTATCATGTGGTCCATGGTCTATTTGTTGCCAAGCCGGATAGGGAGGATTATATAGTGCTCTTCAAGAAAGAAGATAAGAAGATTTTTTTTCAACTACCTGTGGAAGATTTTTTGGGGCCTGATTTTTAAGAACAACTACAGGACATAGGATGTTATGTTTTTCTGGACAGCTACAGGACCTTGGAATGTTTTGGTTTTATTATGTACTCAAGCCTTAAGGATTAAAATTACACAAGACTGGATCCCTTCCAGATGTTGGTAAGTATATATATATATATATATATATATATATATATATATATATATCTTTATATATATATATATATATATATATATATCTAGGACAGAGAAAAAGCAAGGCGCCTCATAGTGTACTATTATTAAATAAAACAGGGTGATTCCGTGTGGTTATATGCGTACCAGATAAAGGCTTGATCAAAGCTCATAACACATGGACTTCGCGTTGCTGCACGGAATCTTCCTTCTGGATCTCACAGCATATGTAAAAATATATGGAAATCGATAACAGTGTAGTATCACTTAGTACCACTAGGTCACCCAGTGCTATAATTCACTGATCACTATATCAACAGACACCAGTGGATTTAAAACACACCAAAATCCGTGCTTGTGACACACCAATAGGTATTACACGTACCAGAAAGAAATAGCATATATGCTTATCTTTAGCTGAATTTCAACGTCAGGCTCCTGCATACATCTCTTCATGGATTCCACAGATGGTATATATAAAGGAATAAAGGTCCATATAGTGAAGTATGAACAGGTAGAAATTTATTAAGATTAAAATACAATGGTAACACTCACATTCAGCTGGAATAATAAGCAGCAGATTTGATATATCCAGTGAGAGCAGCAACAGCATCAGCAGCATTCAACCAACAGCTAATCCTCAACGCGTTTCCTCTATTAGAGACTTCCTCAGGAGGGTTATAAAATATATGCAGCTCTCATGCTGCTTTAAATAGTGTGCCAGTAATCGATAACTCCGTTAACCGGACGTGGCCATAACGGAAGTGCGCATCGCGCATGCGCGACCACTGCGATTGAAAAAAAATTCTCCTCAATATATTTAATAGCGGTCATACTACTGACCATGGCGCTCACCATGTGACATTTGCATTTGGAATCTGTTGCTGTCGACTCTCAATATGAGATCCAAAGAGTTGTCACTATCAGTGAAACAAGCCATCATTAGGCTGATAAATCAAAACAAACCCATCAGAGAGATAGCAAAAACATTAGGTGTGGTCAAATCAACTGTTTATAACATTCTTAAAAAGAAAAAACGCACCGAAGAGCTCAGGAACACCAAAAGACTCAGAAGACCACGGAAAACAACTGTGGTGGATGACAGAAGAACTTTTTCCCTGGTGAAGAAAAACCCCTTCACAACAGTTGGCCAAATCAAGAACACTATCCAAGAGGTAGGTGTATATGTGTCAAAGTTAACAATCAAGAGAAGACTTCACAAGAGTGAAAATAGATGGTTCACCACAAGATGTAATCCATTTACGAGCCACAAAAACAGGAAGACCATATTAGAGTTTGGCAAACAACATCTAAAAAAGTCATCATAGTTCTGGAACAACATCCTATGGACAGATGAGACAAAGATCAACTTGTACCAGAGTGATGGGAAGAGAAGAATATGGAGAAGGAAAGGAACTGCTCATGATCCAAAACATACCACCTCATCAGTGAAGCATGGTGGTGATAGTGTCATGGCGTGGGCATGTATGGCTGCCAATGGAACTGGTTCCCTTGTATTTATTGATGGTGCGACTGCTGATAAAAGCAGTAGGATGAATTCTGAAGTGTTTCGGATAATATTATCTGCTCATATTCAGTCAAATGCTTCAGAACTCAATGGACGGCGCTCCACAGTGCAGATGGACAAAGACCCGAAGCATACTGCAAATGCAACCTTCTATAGTGCCGCCAGCCCCAGCTGGCTATTACGGTCACTGAAGGCAACTATCAATCAGGATTGGCGCAGGCCTTCCTGATGCGTGGCGTCCCCTGGTCTGCACGAAGAACCGCCGCAAGGCAGGATGTTTTTTCCTGCCTGGAGTCCGCAGTTCACGGCCATTATGGTAGCCCCCTGATGTGATAGAAGGTAGATGGACATCTGCAGCTGGATAAACACAGGCAGGTACAGTGGTTGTGGGCAATATACCAAGCCGTGTCAGATACACTCTGAGGTACACAGATTAGAGGACAATCCAGAAAGCGAGGTCAATATATAAGCTGAGTCGGTAACGCACTGAAGAAAGCAGCACAAAGGTTAATCCAGGAAACGTAGTCAGACAAGCCAGGAGAAATTCACAATGAGCCAAAAACCAGAAAGCACAGTGGGAGCCAGAAGCAGGGGTTAGCAACCTTTTGCTCTAACACTGACAGTGTATCAGAGTGGATCTTATAAAGTGCAGGGAGTTTCAAACTCTCTCACCAGAGTCACATGATCGCTGCACCAAGCAGGATATAAACAAGAGAGTGCTGATATCAGGAGCGTGGAGCAGATAAGTTCCTCACACTGGCTTGCCTAGTGTTTTATATCACAAAATCGAGGGAATCCCATGCTCCCCCCCCCCTCCACAATTTTGCGATGACCAGCACTATGCTGGCAGCACAATGGTTAATATCGTTAGAAGGGGGACCGCACCTTTTGTTTTTCTTTATTCTATTATTTAACACTGTACAGAGCCTGCTGGTCTGGTGGCTGTAATATCGCTGGAACTGCAGGATCTGACAGGTACATTTTCTGCAGAGTCCTCTGTAGTACAGCAAAGGAAAGAGCAGTCTTACACCCAATTTAACAGCACACCTATCTTCAGATCTGCTCCTTTTTGAATTTGGGAGCAAACAGAGTCCATTTACGGACCTTTAAAAAAAATGCAGGCTGCTCTCAGCATACAAGCCTTGATGAATCCGGCACAAAACGTTGGTATGTATCCGGCACAAAATGTTGGTCCAAAAAGTGTTAGAACTCGTGAAAGGTCTGGTTCTTACTTGAAAGGAGTCTACTCTACTTCTATGCAGTGAGGACAAATTTGCCAAATTTCAACTGACTCTCCAAAAAAAATCTGAGACTCAAAGCAATTAATCAGATTTACCAGTATACAAAATTAGATGTTTTAGTTGGTCAAATTTTAGAATGTATGGTTCTTCTGGTTGCATGTAATAAGACAGAGATGCCACTCAAGGGCTTTGTTATTTTACATCTACATCTGGATGGGGTTAATTTGTAATTATTGGGTGATTGTGGGCTTGAGAACATAGGAAGCTGTGGGTTGGGACATGAGCCAGCTGTCTGTTAATTGTATTTTTGTTAAAGTAACAATGAAAATGACCTATTATTAATATTATATTATTTATTATATGATGCAGAGCACAGGTATAGTTAAATAGGAAGAAGTGCTAAGAGGTCAAATACATGGTCCAGTTGTTACAGGTCAAGTTATATGCTTGTGCTAAAAATAGCTTTCAGGTGGTGTTTATAGGATTATAGGACTCTGGGACTTGCCTTGTTTGTTATTGCTGGGGATGGCTAGGCTGCTTCACTAGGTTTGTACCATGTGTACCCTAAGATGCACCACTATTAGCCTTACCAAATCATCATCATCGTCCCCATGTATTTATATAGCACCACTGATTTTGCAGTGCTGTACAGAGAACACATTCACATCAGTCCCTGCCCCATTGGAGCTTACAGTCTAAATTCCCTAACATAAACAGAGACTAGGGTCAATTTTGATAGCAGCCAATTAACCTACTAGTATGTTTTTGGAGTGTGGGAGGAAACCAGAGCACCCGGAAGAAACCCAGGCAAACACGGGGAGAACATACAAACTCCACACAGATAAGGCCATGGCTGGGAAATGAACTCATGACCCCAGCGCTGTGAGGCAGAGGTGCTAACCACTTAGCCACCGTGCTGCCCCAAATGGATCATTTCTGTGGAGACGCTGATTTTTAAGTAATTATTTCTGTCACTCCATTTCACTGAGGATGGTACACAGAAGAGCATTTAAATTTATATATAGATGCTTACAGAAAGCCCCACAACAAGAAAAGAGACAGAGAAAAAGAGTTGTAGACGGTAAACCAATGAGTGGAATAATTGAGACATCTTTGCAAAGTAATCAACCTCTATCCACATGACTATGACATTTTTGAAAATGGGAAGGTCAGTAAAATAATCCAGAAAGTTCAGGTTTTATTGGAATAGGAAGAATAAGAGATCCTGCTAAAGGTTATCAATGAACATTATTTGGGCACATACAGGACAGTTTGAGATGAAATCAGAGACAACCTTCTTTAAATTGGCCTGCCAAAAGTTTCTGGTGACTAATTTCTGCACTTTAGAAATGAAATAAAAAGAGAATAAACAGAACATTATGGGTCAAAACGAACAGCCTGGCATGAAAATATGTGACATCAAGCATTTTTCCAGATGAAAGAAGTAACTTAGTTGATAGATATAACTATTACTATATGGGAGAACAGTGACATGTAAAGGTTCTTAATTTAGTTAGCCCGAATCCAAAGGATCAAGAGGACATTAGCTCTGACATTTTTGTAATCAAGGCAAAAGATGAGCATAAAATTATAACTAGAATTAAAACCCTATCAGACCTGTCAAGAATTCAACTAACAGCAACAGTGTAGGCTCTTTCACTGTGAGACAATTTCTTGGGAATAAAGTCAATTAATTGACCTACTGGCACCTTCTTAGCATCCATTTAAAGCACATATTGTGCAATTATGTATCCACAAAATGGAACTTGAGGCTGACCATAAATACATTTCTCCATCATGGCCCATTTTTATTGAGTCTCTGAAGTACAATTTTCACACATGGACAGGAAGAGATAAGTTAATCAGAATGTTGTTAAGGTAGACGAGGACAAACTTATAGTGATAGTCCCCAGGAATATGCAGATTGTATGCTATTAACCTAGGTAACAAAACATGAAGAACTCCAAGACAGGATTTGATTGGAGAGCCAGTCGATGAAAGTTAGGCATTGTTGATGTCAGGGTAGACCTAAAAGGATTAGATTCAAAGATTTGTAATGACATATAAAAAAAGATATCTGTGACCTGATTCCCTGTTGTGACCTTTGCCTGTTTTCTGGATCCTGCTTGAACTCCGGTGCCCCTTGACCTCTACCTCTTTTCGGTTAATTCTTATACGCTGCTCGCCCAGACCTTTTGCCTGTCCATTCAGGGCCATCTTAACAACATTATGGGCCCCCGGGCAAAGCAGTGCACCGGGGCCCCTAGATATAGATATAGATATAGATATATAGATATAGAGATAGATAGATGTACTTGCTCAGTGACCCTTAAAGGTTTTTTTCGCAGGTTTTTTTCTTTTGCAGGATTATTTATTCTCATTAAGAGCCGTGCCTATGGGGCTCCCTTGCCCGTGGGGCCCCCGGGCAGCTGCCCATCGTGCCCAATGGAAAAGATGGCCCTGTGTCCATTGGTTATCCTGCTTACAAGTTTCCCACGACCCTGGCCTGTTCCTAACATCCTCCTCCAGTATTCCGCTAACCTCCTGCGCTGTGGTTGTTTAGATAAGCTTTTTCTACCTCTGAGCTTAAGTCCTGGGGGCATCCGAGTACCTCCGAACAAGTATAGTTCTATGGGAAAGGCGGCTGCTAAAGGTAAAGACCTCTGTTAGCCTGGTTCTAAAGGCTTATCTAATAACCGCAGTCCTAACACAGGACAGGTGATTGGAGAGCAGATATAGGAAGAGAACTAGCACTTGAAAATATGAGTGTATAGACTTCAAAGAAATCATATGATGTATTCATGGTTATGCACTAACTTAGAAGGCCATAATAGCCAAAATAAGTAATGGAATGTTAGCAGGGTCCATGGCCTAAGCAAATCACAGAGTGTGGAGATGACCCCATTGTACTGCTAGTAGTTAAAGCTGCAACACACCCACTGGTCACAGCATTCAAAGACAAAATTCCTGGACACTTCACTGCTAGTCTCTGTTTGGCAGGGTTTAGGTGCTTACACATAGCCGTGACCTATGCATATCACCGTGCTAGCAGTGGAGACCTGTAACAGCAGCTTCAAAGGCTTTCAGTGAGGCCGTTGTGTCACATCTCCCCTGCTACAAAGAGAGGTGAGCCGTGCTGAAAGTAATCTTTAGGGGTCCAAGCTACATATGAGTACTGTGATAATGCTAAACTGAATATTGAGAATGGGGCTGTACTATTATTGGGAATGGAGGGGATTTAGTAAACTTATTAAATAAAGTGGAAGACCTCTTTAAACTTGGACTTGTTAATGTTACTAAAATAAAACTATAAGAACAAATATGTAGCTTCATCCTGGCTCTGTATTACATCCTCCAGCACTTCAAAAAGATAGAGCACTAAACAACAAAAAGAAAAACAAAACATGATTACAGATAAAATTGTACATTCAGCTATCCCCTTTACATCACTCTCCCTTGTTACCCCGTATTACCCTTGCAAATTTTTGAGCCTAATAAAATAAAATAAAATTTAGAATGTTCTGTAACTGGTCAAATAAATAAATTATTCTGACTTTTATCTGAACAAGATTCTTAAACTGATTCACGGACTCTAAATAACTGAATTCAGAATTTCATGAAAAATTATTGTTGCAGGGGGAGCATATAATGGGTTAAACCTCAGGACTAAAGGATTAAAGATGTATTAAAGGGTATATTTATTAATTTAAATGTAACTAATTAATGTAGGGGTGCTTTGGAGCCGGTTGATATCCGGCGTACAGCACCAGAAAGTGCTAATTCCAGCGCTGGGTGCTGTGAGTATAAATGTATTTATTTTCATTTTCATGTATTGATTTCTAATGCAATTGCCTTGTGTGTGTGAAGGAAATGTATTTATTGCTGAGACAAGGCCAGGAGAGGCAATTTGGTTTTGTTTTCTGTTACTGTCTGAAGGCAGATAATCTCATGTTAATTAGACCTTTTCATCTCAGTGGCCAACTTCATCTGGCATTTAAGATCCTGTCCGAATAATGCAATCAGCAAGTTTTAGGACATATCAGATTAGTGTAAATTTTGTTAACTTTGCATTGCATTTAAATCCATGTTTGGGGAACATATTGCATCCTGATACTAAAAATAACTCAGACGTTACAGAACCATCTAGGATCAGGCAGAGGTGTTACTCCCTGTCAGGATGTGTCCAAAACTGTAAAAAAAAAAATCACTGTTTCACCATGTAATGTATCATACCATCTGTACTTCTGGGAAGATTGCTAGTACCACAGACTGGTGTATGTAGCTGTCCTTAATAGGACACTTGAGGTAATTAACATCATTTGCTCCAAGAGCCGGCTTTGACAACTTCTTCCCTGTTGTAATTCCTGTGACCTGAAGATTAGACCCAAATTTAATCTGTTTTCCGGCTGTTCTGAGGTTTGTCTCCAGCTTCCAGTACCAACGCTTTGCCTGCTACTTGCAGCTCTGGCCAATGTAATAGGCCAGATCTGCAAGTAGATTGCTGTGGATTAATACTAACCACAGCAACCCTGATTTGAAGGCAAGAGGTCAGGTGTACCAACCCAGGTGTACCAGCAAGGGGGTACACTAGCAGTGAGAGTTACCCAGAGGAAGACGGTTCTGGATGTCGCTAAGGAGTTCAGTGGTGGCAGCAGCTTAAGCCCCTCCTACTACAGTTATAAGGGTGCAAGTGGGATAAAAAAAGTCGGCGGTGGCAAGGCAAGCCCATTCGTTCCCCAGCAACATAACAGACAGGGTGGTATAGATGGCCCATCCTGTCACAATTATAAATTGCTTAGCTCATGTCTACAGGTACAACAATTATGCTTATTTTGGCAGAACGTCCAGTGTTTTTAACATGCGTAAGGGAAGGCAGTAGAATAGGAGGAAGAGGGTGGTGGAGGGGAACTTGATCTTACAGTATAATGCACACATCTATACACACATACATACACACACACACACACACACACACAAACACACATATGTGTCCATGTGTCCAATAGTGTGCAATCCTACAATCAGCCCAAGTTTGCATTACCTATCACAAGGCCACGGAGTCTAACGAGACACTGGTCTTTGCAAGAGCCCACTGTAAAGCATTATGGAATTGGCTGCAAGCAACATGCTGGTCGCGGCCCCTGGGGTAGATATTGACCGTGGTTTGTATGTGGGAACAGAGCCACAGAGTAGTTGTCTAAATGAAGGAGTTTTGGATTAGGGCAGACACTAGCCGAATAAGATGCTACAATGGTAATAGTCAGTAGGGTACAGCGCCAGCAGGGAATAGCACCAAGATAAGCTACCTGGGAACAGCACCAGAGGTATGTGATGTTGGAACTCCATCAGGATACTAGTGGTTTATGAACTGCACCAGGATAATGTCAGCAACATGGAATTGCACCAGGTTAACACCAGTGGTATAGAACTGCATCAGGATCTCAGCGATATAGAACTGCCCCAGGAACCAATGATATTGAACTACACCAGGAACCAGCAATATTGAACTGACCCAGGAACCAGCGATATTAAACTGTACCAAGAACTCCTAGATAGGGATCTAAGATAAACGCTCTGGCACCATATTGGTGCTCAGAGCTGGTTTAGATAACGTAGAGTGAAGGACGGGAGTGACAAGGGTGTGTCCCCGATGTTATAAGAAATCGGCTTTCACGCACTCCCATGCGCACATGCTGGGATCCAGGGCTGAGAGAGGACGCCGCAGAGAAAAAGGAGACCGCAAGAAAAGAAATGGTCAGCGCACCGGATTTAGGTGAGTCTAGCATGTGACTCAAAGTTTGTGTTAAATTTTGAGGGGTGGCATTATCCGTTTGGCAAGTTAAGAGCTTTTGCTAAGTGGAAGAGAGGGTTACATCTGAATGAGTGTTCCTCCATTCTATGGTGTTCCTAATGAAACAGTACACAAGATTTTGGTTCTGACTGTGATACAATTCTTGGCTGATGGATACACCATACTTACCTACTTTTGAGACCAGCTATCCGGGAGGGGGGCGTGGCCACGTGTGCTGTGCCATTAGGCTCCGCCCCTGTCAACCGTAGGAAATTCTGACCAATCGTAGCAGGGGGGGGGCCACGATGCCACAGTTAGCCCCACCCCCACCATCTACAACAACGGGGAGATGCTGGTTCCAGGATTTTTGCCTGCTCCCTCGGAGGCATACACATTATTAACAATAATTATTATAACATTTTGGGGTTCTGGATGATCACCAAATCCAGACATGCTGCAATTTATCACTGTTTCCTCTCCTGCATTGCTGACTGGTTCTTGTACACTGTTTTTGTCAGGTCATGAGTCACATAAGGAACAACTAAAACTTAACCCTGTGTTTTAGATATACCAGATAGAAATGCCTCCATATTCTCTCCTTTCTTATCTGCAATTCTTTCACTTTCTTCTCTAACATTTCCATATGAAGACAAGTGGAGAACTTGAGAGCAGAAGGAGAAGTGGAGAGTTAGGAAGTTGATGAGTGCTGCAGGCATAATACAGACGGCAAAACACTGCCCACTGACTATATTTGATGACATGCATAAAATAAGATCTACTATTCTCCACTCTAAATCCTCCTCTACACACACCTCTTGCAGCAAAAACAGGTGCCATCTAGTGCCACCACATGAAGCACCCAACTGTACAATATACAGTACTGTGCCAGGATAAATAAGGAGAAAGAATAAATCTCTGAAGCTTTTTTCCAAGTCATTGTAACATTAGAATAACCCTTGGAATCCACAAAACTAAAGTATGAATCTCTTTCTATTGCATTTCCAGTAGGATATGCTAATCTGGACTATTGACCCCTATGAATCATGATAAATAATCCGGCTTCAATCCTGAATCCTGTCATTTCCATTTACAGCTGTATCATTACAAAGAGAGAAGTCAGAGGGAATCCTTTCTGACTGGATGATTTTCAAAGACACTGATTTTGGTAACTAAATGCTTTTGCTGAGTTGCCAGAAGTCTGCATTTCATAATTACCAATTTCAGCGCTTCAAGAAAGAAAAGAAAAGAAAAGAAAACAATAGAAGGAGAAAATGGGGATAAGTCTTGGGAAGCCCTGAAGGGAACTGTATGCGGAGGCAGTGGTGTTTTGGCAGACATCACATAGATTTGTAGACATTATAGGCTTCTCTGTTCTCTGTCTTCTCTTTTTCTCATCATTAAAGGAAACAAAAAGAAAAAACAAATTGAGGTTTGGCTTTTAAAGATATACTTGTGAATAGACAAGCAATTCCTCAAAACTGTTGAAATATCTTTCCTTCATGTCTGATAAAGTTATTTACAAACTACTTACTTTTTTCTGTCATATTTCTGCAAAACACAAACACATATATTAAGTCACTGAGGGTCACTTACAAACAAAATTTTGAAGTCCCATAACATGCTTCTTCTTTTGTGAACAAAGGGTCTATCTACTAGTATTCGGTAATAAGACTGATTTCTATTAGCAATTATTGTGATGATAGAAAATCAGAGTCATCCTTGGCTGTTAGCAGGGCCGTCTTACCCATTGGGCACAATGGGCAGGTGCCCGGGGGCCCAGGGGGAAATGGGGCCCTGGCAGGTCTGCTGCTGTAAAAAATCCTGTAAAGAAGAAAAAAAACACAAAAAAAAACAAAAAGAAACTTACCTTTTGCGGTCACCTGACCGTTCAGGTCAGGTGACGAGCCGGCTCACTCCCTGGTCCTCTCTTCCGTGATGCGCTCGCAGTGAATGTCGGGTGTGATGACGTCATCACGCCAGACATTCACTGCGAGCACAGCATGGAGCAGCACAGCAACGAAGTACAGAAGAGGATTCAACTTATCGCGATTGAAAGGTCAGTTAAAAGGGGGATTTGAAAAAAAAAAAAAAGACTTTACTCTTATAGTTGAAATTGTATGGATCGTTTAAGTTGGGTGTATATATATATGTATATATATATATATATATATATATATATATATATATATATTTACATATATATATCCTCTTTTTTTTTTTTCCTACTTATATATTTATATATAGGGGCCCCGGTGCACTGCTGTGCCCGGGTGGCCCATACTGTTGTTAAGGTGGCCCTGGCTGTTAGGACTCTGATCCAAATTTGTATCTCCTTCCTTGATGATCACCTGCACTGATGTGGGGATGTGGGGATGCTGAATTCCTTTTGAAATTAAGGGTAACATGCAGTCTGTCACAGAGGTGGCTTCGGTACCTGCAAGTATTGGCACTACTACACAAGGAGGCGCGGAGTCTAACACGCCGCTGGTTTTCACCAGGGACCCCCGCAAGGAAGTTTAGACTTCGCGGCGAGCGACGTGCAGGTCGCGGCCCTCCCAGGTAGCATCCTAGTGGTGTCAGAGCAGGATATATATAGGAAGTACTTATCTCTCATTGGTGGACAGTGATTCGGCGGTCAGACACGCTGACCGCTGACAGGAAGCTCAGCAGTGCGTCCCGTTGTTATGGCGACGGGCGCGCATGCGCTCCACTCCGCCGGAAGAAGCGTCTCTTAGCAACGGGGCGCTCAGAGAGAGACAGACGTCCGTCCCTGCTTAGCATGGAGGCGTGGGGACGGCGTCTGACACAGTCCTTTTAGAGGTTGGAGGGACGCACATGGGGCCCTTGAAGTATATCAGGTTGTCCATCACTGTTCTACACAGACATGGTTATAATAGTGAAGAAGGCTGTCAATCTGTCAGTCTGTCATACAAAGCTGCAAGACTATTATAGCTAACTGCAACACACTCAGAGGGGCGTTCCAATCCAAAAGAGACGTATGCTGTAGCCAGAGATTAGCCTGCCACGGCTCCTGTACAGGGGCAGGCTGGGCTAGGGGGCAGGGGGACATATGCCCCCGGGCCAGTCCAATAGTGAGCTATTACTGTGAAACCTTTTTTTCATTTTTTTCCATTAAAATGTTCCTAATAGACTGCTGAGTCGAGTCTTGCCCCCTTTCCCCCTCGGGCTAAAATTTGGCAGCCATCCCTGGTCATGTACAAACTGCTAGAGAAGGCAGATGAAATCCAGATCCTGCACAAGGGGAGAAAGAGAGAACTAGACACCAGCACAGAGAGGAGAAAGCAAGATGCCAGCACAGAGGAAGGAAGAGAACCCATACACATCCCAGAGATCCAGGAAGGATACAGGAGGTTTCCATTGTCTATTTCCTGTTTCATTTCATTGCCGATATTAAAGTTTATTAGTGTTACTCATTTAACTTTACCATATGATGAGGGATGTTACTGGAAGACAGTCCAGATGTTTTATTTATATTCAGAGAATTCTGCAAGTTTCCAGAGATGGTCAGTGTCTGCTGCAAGAGTGAGTAACCTGCCTAACACTGCACTGCACTACACCCAGAGTTTTTTTTGCCATAGGAAGGTTTATTTGAGACATACAAAGGTACTGCATTGCAGTCACTGCTGGGAATACTCCACCCTACAGCTAAAGGTGGTTTCCTAGTTGGGGCTGCTCAAAGTCTACAGGAGCAGCCATTGCCCCTACAGAAAGGGGAAGTCCCCACAATGCCAAAAATCTCTGGAGCTGTGAGAGTATTACAAGGGAAGACTGCAATACAGGCCATTATATGGAAGTATTTTTTAAACTGTAAACAGCACCAGAGAGGCTCTGAGTGACCTTATGATTTCTTGCTTAAGTGGGCATTCAAAGAAAGTGAGTGAAATCTGTCTTGCATCCTTCCAGCACTCCAATCTGCCATGCACTTCAGCTACACAGGTGTGTCACCCTCTGAAAGAACTGTTCCCTGTATTTGTGGTTTCAATTAGTTCTGAGGTGTGCCTTCCCTAGTTTTTTTATTGGAATACTTCACTTCACTATTTAAACCCTCATTAGCCATGAGAGTGTTTCTACTTATTTTTATAATTGTATTGATTGTTAGTGTTCTATTGAAATTATTGCTTTTCTGTTACACTCTTTTGTTGATATTTCTCATTTGCACTGTTTACTGGTTATTACTATGAACCCCTTTTGATAGCCCATCACCAGTTAATTTGTTATTCTCGACATTATTCATTTTGTCCTTCTATAAATATACCAAGGAGTTTTTTTTGTAATCCCTGTGTATGTGCAGTACTGTCTCTGAGAGGTCTGTGTAAGTACAAGGGGTCTCCCAAGTTGTCCTTTGGTGGAACATCTTTACCCCTATAAACTTGGAGACAACAACTTGGAGACCACTGTAATTTATATAGGATATTATAAGCCACCCAGTAGTTATTTGATCATATAGAGGAACAAGGACACAAACTGAGTTCTTTTATAGAGGTCACAGATCTCCAAGGTGACATATTGATGTAATGTAGTGAATGTATTAATCCTAATTTCACACCCCCACAGCTGCTGGTCTACAACAAAATTGTGCCGTCCATGAGCTACAACAAAATGGTGGCAGTAACGGTACCCAACATTATAGCCAGAGCAAGAGAATGGTTGCAAGTGTAAGTTTAGCGCTGTTGAGATTCTTTACTCAAGTCTATTACATGTGCAGAGGAGGTTTATATGTTAGCATTTACTTACTGAGCTGTGATGGCAAGTCCAGCCCCTTGTGTTGTTCAAGTGGTATATTAAACTCATCTTTAAGTGGTATGCTAAATCATTTTGTTTAATTCAAGTCTATTTCTATATTGTCAATTCAATTGTATTCTATTTACTCATCACTTAATGTTCTATCACAAGAGTGGTCATTCCTGATAGGCAACCAAGTTAAAATTTGGACCTGTGGGTGCATACATTCTGTTTAGTTAGATGTGCTCCATAGTAGTTAGGTTATTGACAAGTTGTATTCTAAATGGGATTGAAAGCTGTTGTGAGGCCACCCAATGCGGTTGTGTGATATTTGCAATTAAAGTCTCAGCAACTCATGCGATCTGTCCCATTTGCCTATTACAAAGTTTTGCATTTTAGTTGCCTTACAGATTTTATTATAATTTGTTATTCTTGTGCATTTGGTTAACTCATACTATCATATGCCTTGCATATTTAGGTTAATGGAATCAGAAAGCTTATTCTTTAATGTCGCCAGCTGGGTTGTTAGAAAATTAGAGATAGGAGAGGAAGAGATGCCTGGGTTAAATGGTTAGTATACGCATATATAATGTTATCAAGCTTATCATGTTTAGTCAACAATGTCATTGTTCCACCAGTAACAAGGATTAGACATAGGTGCACCCTCTCTACAGGGAATGAACGGTCGCCAACCATTATGGATAGGACGTCTATGGAATAGGTCTTATCTACCTATCATAGACTGACTACCGCCCCAGTCCACCCTCTTTTAGCCTCACCACTGAGGGAATAGAAGGAGAGGGGAACATAACCGATGATTTGGAATTTGGACATGTGTGTGGCTTGGTGACTAGCAACTGCTATTCTCTCCCAGATATAGGCTTAGACCGTGATTCGATAGGACTACATGGCTTTGTGACTTTGATTATCTGTCAAAAGCGGAAAGGCATTTTGCTGGCCCTACCTTGCGGTAGAGAGGTAAGTATCAGGCTGAGCGTCTTGGGTCCTTGGAAGAATCATCGGAAGACACTGCGACTGCCTGCTTACTTCTGTGTGAATGTTAGCATCCACCTGATGACCTGTATATCTGCATAACCTGCACTGTCGTTAACCAATAAAGTTGTGTTTTGATTGCAACAATCTGCCCAGGTGATTCCTGACAACCCACTACAGACCTCACAATTGTATTGAAGATTAAACTGTATATTGCTTTTTGTATGTGCCAACTGGTACATTGGAATCCATTTTCCAATTAACTCTTCTCTTTAATAAACAACCAAGGTGATTTTTATATATATAATACTGTGTTTTATCACCCCTGAGAGGTATATGTTGGTCTCCCAAGTTGTCCCTTGGTAACACAAGCTACCATATCCCCACAGTGTGCATCACATAAGACTTGGGTGGAGTCACTGTGCTCACAAGAGAAACATGAACACAGCATATCTGCAACACCCCACTCAGGAGTGTAGTGACTGAGTGTTACACATATAATATATATGTTTTCCTAATGAACACTGAAATTATGACATAAGAACTCATTGTTTAAACAGATTTTAATTACAACAGTTTATACATATATAAGCATCAGTTGTGTGTTATATTGAATATTAATTGCCATTCTTTTTATAGAGATATCAGTTAATACTAGAGATGCTCACTGACCCTCGTGAAGTGGTTTTGGTTTTTGGTTTTGGATCTGGATTATCTTTTTGTTTTGGTTTTGGATCTGTAATTTTTTAGACAAATTGCTAAAATATGCTAAAATCACATAATTTTGCTCTCTTTTTTGATCCTACATTATTATTAACCTCACTAACACTAATTTCAAGTCAATTGCAGTCACTTTTGACCAGCTCACAGGTCACAATATTATTTTCATACACTTTCAAACAAAGATTGCAGCAGTTATTGCCAGTGATAAGAAAAAGGCCATTGTCATGCATGGGCATAAGACCAAAAATCCACCTCTTATGTGTGGAATTATTATTACCCAAATCCTGACAATAGTTGTCTAGCCATTTGTAGCATTTTTAAAGCCACACTCAGTAGAGGTAGGGACCTTAACCATCTAGGATCCTTATCCATGTTACGGCATTTGAAGCGAGTTCATGGAAACTTGTTGGGAAAATCAGAAACTTATGTTAAAAAAATAACAACAAGCAGTCCAGCTACCTCCCTTCTCTCATCTAGATCCCAGCACCTGCAATCTACACCCCCAACACCTTCATCATCAATATCCCCAGATGTGATGGGAGTTAGTCCTGCATCCAAGTTTCTAATTCTAGATGACTCCTCCACTAAACATGATTCCTTTTGTAGAAGTCTTATAATTGGATGAACGAAAGCATATTGGTTAATATTGTTTTATCGTGCGATTGCACTCAGTATGCCACACTTCATGTGGCATGGCGCGATCACGCGGTAAAATACGCACGCACACATTCGCACTACAACATTTAGTTATTTATATATTTCATATTTATATTGATTCCATTCCACAGTGATTTGTGAGCAGATAGTATTTAGTTTATTATCAGTTTATATATTATGATTATATGTACACTTTAGTGTTATCTAATGTTCAGGTTACAGGAAAACGTATCATGTCTGGTATCATTTTAATCCCCTATTCATCAGCAGTTGTCCGGTTGCTTCGCCGAAGAGATCGCACATTGCATACTCTAGTTAGCGATGTTAGGGAATAAATGTTTAAAGAAATACTGACTATAAAATGCTAATAGACTAGTTGTAACTGGATTCTTGGCGGGAAAGTCAGAGCACAACCCCTGGAGAGATGACCCCCACCTTTGGATATTTTGGTTTGAACTGGCCTATGATCTGCAGCACTCTGGACCTTCCTGATACCTGGACCAATAGAAGCAAGCCACACCATCTGCATTGTTCTCACTGTAACACTGAGTGTATATAATAACAGCTCTCACTGGCACTGGCCTCAGTCTACTCTGACCACAGTATTCTGGAGTGAAATACTGTTCGCAGGTACCAGTGGGAGCGCAGCTAGCGCAAGCGAGCGCAGTGGTATGTATTTATCTTTTGGTATTGGCTGTACTGTATTAAAATCATGTATTGAATTGTTAAATTTTACATCTGCTAAAAATATATTACTTTGTGCTTTGGAAACACAATACAATCGCTTATGCAATGCTTATTTGAAAACAATAGAATTACTTTAATACTCTAAAGAAGTATTGAGCATTAGTCCACTGCTGCTGGGGGTGGATCTTCAACCCAGAAGAAGACTAGGGGCTAGATTTACTAAGCTGCGGGTTTGAAAAAGTGGTGATGTTGCCCATAGCAACCAATCAGATTCTAGCTGTCATTTTGTAGAATGCACTAAATAAATGAAAGCTAGAATCTGATTGGTTGCTATAGGCAACATCCCCACTTTTTCAAACCCGCAGCTTAGTAAATCTAGCCCTAGGTCCTCTCTGGGCAGAGCTGCAGGGAAACAGTATTGTGATACATTCCAGGGCTCTTCATATGCTGTACGTGGGATTCTGCTGTGTACATGGAGGAAGTGCCATGCCAACCTGTGCTTGTGGGGAAAAAAGCGTTTGTTTCCTGTCCCGGTAATTCTGGTGCAGTGACAGAGTCCTCTTTCTTTCCCAGGTAGCTGGATTAATACCACCAGATTACTCTTTACTTGATCCCTATTTCTCAATAGGACACAACCATAGGGCTAGGAATAGCCAGTGTGGTTGAACATTGCTTTTGGACAATAAATGTTATTATTATTTTATTATTATTATTATTATTATTATTATTATTATTATTACATAAATGTTGATGAGGATGATGACGGCAATGGATAACATAATATTCCTTGCAATTTAGCTGGAAATAGCCTATTGAATACATCTTGTCAATTCAGCTACTGTCATGTCCTCTATGCAATAATCATATGGAAACAGTACTGGTTTAATGTGGGGGCACTGCTTTTATAAATGTGTGGATAGGTGCAGCTGGTATAACCAATGTAGGGAGATTAATATAATGTACAGGAGGCCTTTAAAAGATCAGAAATGGGCATTCCAAAATTGCTTTTATGCATAGGGATTTATTCAATCTTAATCTGGCTCTGAGATAACACCAGAAATATGGCCCTGTGAAACCTTAGCTGTCTCATTAAACCTTATAAGGACTGACAGGATAAGGTTTTACATTGCAAAATCTTTGCCATACAGACCACCTAGACAAAAGACTATTTTTCAATGTTCTAAAATAACTTGGAAATATTCCAATGACCGGAGCAGGACTGCCACTTGCTGGAGAATAATTGCACTTTACCTGTTTTAGAAATGAATATCACATCTCCCATTCTAGATATAGTAACACCACATTTGTCATCTTGGCATGCCTCCCATGTAGCAACATTCTTTAGAAAATATGCCAAATTATTGTACTTCTACCCCTCTCTGCAAAGGAGGTATGTTTGGAAGAAATGCAGCCTCCCCCACACTGTTCTGTGCTCATCACTTATTGGTCAATTGCTTAGGAATGATAGCTAGAATTGTAAGTATCTTACAGTAAAGGTCATGCTAAACACACATGGAAATACCTTTCTTCTTTAGATGGTCTTAAAGCATATTGTTTTCCACTCAGAGTTGTGTCCTTTATCATACCCCAAACTTATTCAACTCTAAGCTTGTTTTAAACCGACACCTTTAAAATACACCAGCAGAATTCATTTGTGCAAAACAAAATATGCATACAAAGATTTGTTGGTATTATTACGGCTGAATTATTTTGTTACTTTAGTAGAGATTTTTATTCGTTTAAACGTGAGAAACATCTATGATCAGAGGAAAGTGCCCACTTGCCTGTGTAACTATCTTAACATACAGTATATGAACTTAAATCAATTTAATTAGGTTCCTGAAAAAAAGAATATAGGAATTTTAATGTTGCTGCCACTCATTAGCTCTTACCTGGTCTTCAAGCAGATCTTCACTTAAAATTGAGATTCTCTCGAATGTAATCCTCTTCTCTAAGTAGAATTCCAGGGAGTTCCCTCATACAGAACACCTCACCTTGGGTATTATTATGGGATGCACAAATTTGTAAGGGTAAATGGGACTGTAGTTGTGAAACATAGAAAAGCTAGATGGTCTTTTCAAAAGTTTGCTGCAAGGTCTAGAAATAGATAGGTACTTCCCTGGTAGTGTCCATGTTTCACAGTTTGATCTTTTTATTGCATATGTGTACAGGCAGAGCACTTACCTTAAGGATCAAGGATGTTCCTTGTTTGTCTCTCGGGGTCTATTTATTGTTGAGCAGCGGAAACAATCAATGTGTATCGATGCAAATCGCAGTAGGAGGAGGAAGTGAAATGCACATGCTTGACTAATGTTTACGCATGCGCACAAGGATCTGACAGCATGGGATCAAGCTAATATCATTCTGAGCTTTCACCACTTGATAAATTACTTAAATCGCAGTCCCAATTAGTGGTTTAGGCTTAGAGGTTAGCCCTTCTGCCTCACAGCACTGGGGTCATAGGTTTGACCATGGCCTTATCTGTGTGGATTTTGTATGTACTCCATGTGTTTGCGTGGGTTTCCTCCGACTGCTCCGGATTCCTCCCACACTCCAAAGACATACTATCAAGTTAAGTCTCTCTTGGTCTGTGTGTGCATATTAGAGAATTTAGACTGTAAGCTCGAATGGGACAGGAACTGATGTGATTGAGTTCTCTGTACAGCACTGCGGTGCTATATAAATAGCTGATGATGATGATGACTATGGTGACCAACAAAAAGTAGATAATGCATGAGAAATCCCCAATTGACAAATTAAAAGAAAACCTGCAATAGTCATTCTCCAGGGAAAATTTTGCAAGTCAGGCACCGCCGTGGCTCATTGTTTATACTCGCTATGACAACCAGGACGTCACTACCCTCTTCTCCATCACGGGACGCTTCTCTAATCATCTCTGGAAATATGGGCAGCTGGACACACGTACATTAAGTGTATATTAATTAGTAGCCTCCTAGGGTGTTAATTATGCGCGATGGAGCCTGGTCTATAATGGGGCTTAGCCTCCCTGCCACATATTGAGTGGATTCTGTCTGTTGCTGAATTGCTCTGTTGCTGTGTTTTGTGGAAACTCTGCAGTACCTTTGATTGACCTCTGTTATGACCCCTGACTTGTTACTGGACTTTGCTCGTATTTTGATTGCCCTGACCTGTGGACCTGTTGTTTGAATATTCCCGTTTTCTGCCAGACCTGACCCATTTGCCTGTCCCTGACCATTCTTTCTGCTACTGACCCCTGACCTCAGCCTGCTTTTGACCACCCGCTCCATGTTTTGCTACCGCCTCCTATCTTCCAGCTGCGGTATTACTTTCACCATGCAAGAGCATCCAAGTACCTGTGAGTGCAACAAGCTCTGCGGGAAAAGGCGGATGCTATAGTCGAAGACCTCTGTTATCTGTTCTGCAAGCTTATCCCAAATGTATAGCGCTTTGAACTCTGCTGGCGATATATAAATAAATGTTGGTGATGATGATAACTGCTGGCCATACCAAAAAACAGCCATGTTGGGCTGTTGCAGTTTGATAACTAGACCCCTTAGTAACTAACTGACTCATGCTTTGCTTTCTTGACCTGCAGTCTGTTTTGACAGATTTCTGCCTGATTCATCACCTGGCCTGTCCTAGCTATCCTCCTCTATGCTGTGCTACCTGCAGGGGTACCGCAGTACCCATCTCAGGCTGCTGCCTGAGATGGGTACTGAAATAGCACCCTTCTTTACACAAACTATCCTGAATATTTGTGTATGAGCCTGTGCACTCTATAAAACACAAATAGTAATTTTAAGCATCATTAAAGCTACCAACATGGTAAACAAACTTTTATTTGCTGCCCCCCCCCCCCCCAAAATCCAAAATAAATTGCTGCTTGAGATAGCTGCCTCAGTTTACCCCTGTTTTTATGGCTAATGCTCTAGATATAACTAATCTAACAGTTTTCAGGGGCACTACTGCATAGCATAACAGTTTTTGGGGGCACTACTGTGTGACATAACATTGTTTGGGGCACTACTGTATTGCATAAGATAGCTTGAGGGCACTACTGTGTGGCATAACATTGTTTGGGGGCACTACTGTGTGGCATAATATTGTTTGGGGCACTACTGTGTAGCGCAACATAGTTTGGGGGCTCTACTGTGTGGCATAATTTTTGGGGGGGCACTACTGTGTGGCATAACATAGTTTGGGGGCACTACTGTGTGGCATAACATTGTTTGGGGGCACTACTGTGTGGCATAACATAGTTTGAGGGCACTACTGTGTGGCATAACATTGTTTGGGGCTCTACTGTGTGGCATAAAATTGTTTGGGGGCACTACTGTGTGGCATAACATAGTTTGGGGGCAATACTGTGTGGCATAACTTTGGGGCACTACTGTGTGGCATAACATTGTTTGGGGGTATAACATTGGGGCACTACTGTGTGGCATAACATTGGGGCGCTACTGTGTGACATAACATTGTTTGGGGGCACTACTGCATGGCATAACATTGGGGCACTACTGTTTTGCATAACATTGTTTGGGGGCACTACTGTGTGGCATAACATTGTTTGGGGGCATAACATTGGGGCACTACTGTGTGGCAAAACATTGTTTGGGGGCACTGCTGTGTGGCATAGCATTGTTTGGGGCACTGCTATGTGGCATAATATTGTTTGGATGCATTACTCTAGCATAATATTGTTTTGGGGGCACTATTGTGTTGGGGGCATATCATTGGGGCACAAGTGTGTGGCATAACATTGGGGCACTTCTGTGTGGCATAACATTGGGGCACTACTGTGTTGCATAACATTGTTTGGGGGCACTACTGTGTGGCATAACATTGTTTGGGGGCACTACTGTGTGGCATAACATTGTTTTGGGGGCATAACAATGGGGCACTACTGTGTGGCATAACTTTGGGGCACTACTGTGTGGCATAATATTGTTTGGGGACACTACTGTGTAGCATAACATTGTTTGGGGGCACTGCTGTGTGGCATAGCATTGTTTGGGGCACTGCTGTGTGGCATAATATTGTTTGGATGCATTACTTGGGCATAATATTGTTTTGGGGGCACTACTGTGTGGCATAGGGGAGCTGCCTATCTATACTAAACTATAGGGGGACTGTCTATCTATACTTAACTATAGTGAGGGGGGCTGCCTATGCTAAACTATAGTGGGGGGCTGCCTATGCTAAACTATAGTGAGGGGGGCTGCCTATGCTAAACTATAGTGAGGGGGGGGGCTGACTATGCTAAACTATAGTGGGAAGGCTGACTATGCTAAACTATAGGGAGGGGGGCTGCAGAGATAACACTATAGGGAGGGGGGCTGCTATAATATGTGAGGGAATGGGGGGCTGTCTTTAAAGTACATGGGTGGAAGATAGGCTAATAATTTAATGGTGAAGTTTAGGTGGGGCTAATTATTTAATGAATGCTATTTTATTTGTGGGGTGATAGTGGGGCAATTTAATTTATTGATGGGGCCTATTAAATTAAGATGGGGTGACGGGACCTTTAATTTAATTCTGGGGTGGTTTGGGTCTATAATTGAATGTGGGAAGGAGGACTATCTATTAAATGTGAATATTAATTATTTAATCCTGGGAATGGTCATGGGAAATAGTTGTATTAAACGTAAATGCTATTAATTTATTGCTGGGGCTGTTTGGAGGGAGGGTAATAGGTTTATTTATTATATGGGAATACTATTAATTTAATGTTGGGGTTGGTTGGAGGGAAATAGATCTATTTATCAAATGTGAGCACTATTACTTTAATGTTGGTGCTGGAGAAAGGCCTAATTATTAAATGTGGGTGCTGTTGATTTAATGGCGGGGATGGTTGGCGTTTTCTAAATTTCATGTATCCATTTTTTTCCTCCAATAGGGCTTCCAAGGATCCAGACAAACAACAACTGCTCTAAAGACACCAGGGGGTAAATTTATGAATCTCCGGATTCTTCATCTCCGGCGTGTTCAGCCTCTTCAGCGTTTAAATTTAAAGCAGCTCTGCATTGTAAAGGAAAGTTTCCCTTTACAATGCAGCGCCGCTTTAAATTTAAGCGCTGAAGAGGCTGAACACGCCGGAGATGAAGAATCCGGAGATTCATACATTTACCCCCAGCAGCCACAGGTGGTGAAAGTGACAAGTCAGATAGGAGAGAGTAGGACAGTCTGCCAACTGTCCTGAATCTGGTGGTGCAGACCGGAATTTGGGTGACTGTCTTGCTTAGTCAGGATTTGGTCTGACTACAAGGACAGTTGGGAGATATGTCCTGCTTCACACCCTACTGCTTGTGAAGTCAGAACTGCGTGCATCTAACAGTAGTGCACACAGTATGCCTGTGTATTAAATCTAAAATGTGTCTAAAATGACAATAAATGTCTTACGTGCACCAGGTTCCCCAACACTCCCTTTGCAGCGCTACATGGTATTAGGTGGGCCCCAGTAATTGGCTTCCCCGGTGGGCCCTTCATGCCCCAGTCCGACACTACTGACAGCTCCAGTCGAATTACTAGAAAGTGACAAGATTGAAAATCACAGATCTCAAAGTGACAAAATGAAGTTTAGCATTAATAGTATAATTACTGTTTATTTATAGGGCACCATCATTTTGTACAGCACCACACAGTGGGAGTTATGCATTATACATAGTTGAACAGTAAGCAAAGTACTGAAATAAATAAAGAACACAAATAAACATAATAATGCAACCATAATAATGAATAGATAGCAGAATTAGCTGCGTTTGATTTACCAACATAATATTTTTCTCCTATTTATTACTTTTTTACTTAAACTATATATCATTTGTATACGTCATTTTATTTTTGAAAATAAAGTTAAATGATTACAAAAAAAATCATACCTACTTTAAAAACAAAATGCTTAGAAACCCTTTTTATGATTTAAATATGTTAGTGTTTTCTGTTATGGTTACTTGAGTAAGTTATTACACTTGATCACAAAACTACACCTTCCACCCATATATTACTTGTGGTCAGATTCGCTGAGATTTCTGGAAACAGCATGACACATATCAGTGATGTACAGTAAAATAAGGAACCTCAGTTGATATTAAAAAGCACATCCTGATGTATAAAGCTCACAGACAATGTGAGACAGAGTGCCCACAGATTCCTTTAGTGAGCTCATATGGTATTGCAAATTGTAGTTGCCTATAATTTTTTGTGATCTACCCTAACCAGATCTCATTAGTGACAGCACGTCATTCTGAGACATCTGGAGTTTGGTTACCCAACGTTGCCTGCATAAGCAGAAAGCAGTAATGTAATTTCATATAGTAAATAAAACAAAAAAGTAAAACAAAAAACAGGCCAAATCCTATTGCCAACTCCTAATGAAATATAAGGCATTAGGTTTCTCTTGAGCTTTTAGTGGTATGTTAAAGAGAGACAATTACATGAGATTTATAAAAGCTAAACATTAATACAATATAATTAGCTACTAAGAACACATTCAATTGGATGCACTTCCCGTACATCACCGTGATTTTATGCCATGGGATGAAAATACAGGAGATGACTGGTGAGTGAGAACATTACATGAAATAAATATTTCACTCTATGAACACTGAGTTCACTATGCAGCTGTCTTCCCCTGATTTGGAAATATGTCAACAAAAATCTTTATACAGAAAATGATGGCACTAATCTAGCATCGACTAGATACCATAATATAGTATAAATTGTGGTACACTGAAAATCAACAGGAGTTACTGGACCCTATGTCGGAGGATTGTTTTTTGTTGGTTGGGTTTTTTTTAAAAGGGAAGGGGGTTATCAGAGGGTTACCAGGAATCAATGGTGATTTTAAGAAGATACCAGAGACGACATCTAATAAACATAATATTTAACATTACGGGAGCATTATTATTCCTTATAATACACTAGATTTCCTAATGAACACTAAGTGATACCCTGAGAGCTCACTGTGTATATAGTTATTATTTACAGGGGTTTATACATAAATTAATGTCACTTGTATATTGTAAATTAATAAAATTATAATAATTGTTTGCCCCCTGCCTTGTGATAGGAGCCTGAATCCAATGCCACAGTGCACTGTATGAGGCTGGTTATAATAGCCATCCAAAGCTTGAAGTGGTTAATTCCCCTCTGTAACAATGGTGGGTGAGGACGATAGAAATAGCTCTTAGACTAATATTAGAGGCTCTATTATATGTATCCTTTCATTACTTATATTTATCTTTGTTTAATGCACCTTCTTTAAACCAGGTATATACAGTATTCTTACATTATGTATTTGAACATTTTCTTTTAACAGTGCTTCAATAAATACATAATAAAACAGAGCTGCATATTTTTTTTATTTATACCCGTGCCTCTACATGGTAGGTGGTAGCTGCAAGATATCAAAGCAGAGCTAGCTGTATTTCTAAGAGCCCTACTTGGCACAGTGCCTAAGGTAGACGAAAGGAAGAAGGTGCTTTGAAACAATAAGCAAATGAAATGGGTAATGACAGACACACTTGTAAAGTGGTGGAATGCCTTAGTAATCGTCTCCAGTTTGATAATGTTTTTATTGCAAAGGATTCTCTAAGCACCATATTTTTTTTGTCCTGGTCATACCATAGGCTTGTATTTTTTTTTATAAAGTGTTACATCCACAGGACACAATTTGCAGCTCATTTATCAGTGTATACGAAGCATCAGTAGGTAGGTTTTTCCTTTGAAAAATGGTTAAAGACTATGTTAATGATGTGTCAGTTTTAGCCAAAGCCCCAGGAAAAGAGAGACGTTACACCTAAATAAGTCTGAGCATTAAAAATTCACAGCTATACTGAAAAATGTAATATCTCATTATAGATAAATGATCAATTAACCTGCCCCGGGCAGGGTGGACTACCCTAGGCTGAGTAACTGGGCCACCTGCATTTCTTTTCCTTTAAATTGCTTCTAATAGGCTGCTGAGCTGAGTCTCTGCACCTACACCCCTCCCGCCACTAAAATGTGGCAGTCAGTCCCTGGGTGTACTACAGCATTTACATTAATCTTATATGTTGTACAAATGTTGTTCTGTTCAGATGGGCAATCAGACTGTTACAAATGCATGAACATTACAAATAAACATTATTTCACAATTAATGTTTCAAAATAATTTTCAAACAAAATTGTAGTTAAGTGCAAATACAAGAACCGCTTGTCCATATAATGGACAAAATAACAAATATTATGGCTCCAATTCAATCCAGAACAATAAGTGAAACTTTTCACACCAGTGAAAAAAAAACAAACACCATTTCACATTTAAATTATAGTAATTTGGGCAGTATTGATTTCCCCAACTTTTGTTGCCAGTTCTACTCAATTAAAATGTATTTTAAAATATATTTTAAAATACATTTTAATTGAGTAGAACTGGCAACAAAAATGCCCACTCCTAAATGACTGTGTCCTGAATGGACTGGAACTACCCTTATAAATTGTAAAGAGAAACCCTGTACACAAAAAAGGTCCCCCTTAGGCATCAGATGACAGGAGGGGGATAAAGAGGAGAAATCAAATTGACCAAAAAGAAGGTTTTCTTTAAAAAGAATAAGATCACTGGAATCATAACCGCTTTGTTGAAATGTTTGAATTAATGTTCCTGCCTGTTCCTCATATAGGACATCACATTATGCCTGAGTCTTAGGAATTGAGAATTAAATATATATTTCTCTTCCATTTAGAAAGATGACATCTAGGGACACAAGCTTATCTAGTAATTTATACTTTTTATAATTTTCTTAGTGAAAGTCAAAAAAATCCTAGTTTTATCTAATTTATAAAGGAATTTTAAATTCTAACCTTTTAGAAAAACATGAATTAATTTATCTCAATTATAATACAATTCCATATCAGTAACAAATAATCTATTAACATTGAATTATTTATGAATATTTATTTCTATAGGGTCAACATGCTCCACAGTATTATACAACTGGAAACAAGCACATTAATAAAACAAGATTGGGTGACAAAGAGACCATATTCGTAAGCTTACAAGCTATCTATATTATTAAAAAAGACACTTTGATCATGTATGAAATTCTGCTCCCAGCCACCCATAAATACTTTAGCAAAACTCAAAAACAAGGTGTATGTCCCTCACTTTGAATTACTAATCATTACCAAACATGAAGTAATTAGGAGGTAAAATAAAAATAAAAATGTCCAGTTAATATCAATTAAATATTATAATGCTAATCCCTTATTGTGAATAATAAGATACTTATCTTGAGCTGTAAAGCCCAATACAGCATATGCAATCTCCGTCCAACTTCTCCACATAGATGATAGTCTGTAAGAAGGTAGCACTATTTCCGAATATGTCATGGTAGCTAACGCGTTTCTCCGCGCCTAGGTGGCAGTTTCATCGGATGTAGTATAGAGCATATAGACGGAGATTGCATATGCTGTTTTTGTCTTTACAGCTCAAAATAAGTGATACACAATCTGTATATGCACATACCAGCAAAAACACTTAACATCTATACCCGACTGGTAAAGCAATAAGATGGATATATAATGGTGGACATGACATCAGGATTCAATGGCATCGATATTAGTCTATTTTTTTCTAGAATCCACTAATTAAATCAAAATCGGAACTATTATTGAAAGCGGACTCCATTCTATTTTATAGGATAATCAAAACAGACATTCTTCCTCGTCTACACAGTCCACCCAGGATTTTTGTATCATTATTGGGTTAATTGGTATTTGCCATACATATCCCTCCTAGGAAGGATTTTACCCTCCTTTTGAAACAATCCATATCTGAATAATAAGCTCTACATGAGAATATTAATAATAATAGGCAGCCATATTCCGGTTCTGCACTATTGTGGCTTTATATTATTGTAATTATTTTACATATTTTTTATTGTGTTTGTGTTTTATTTTACATGTCATGTGTCATTATATTAGTTATTAAAATTGTCTAACATACCAGCGCTTATTCACTTTTAGCCTATTGAAGACTCGTGAAAAAGTTTGGATTCTGTCCAATGCAACAGACCTGAGATTTGGTGTTTCAAGTGAAACAGAGTCATGTCTCAGTGTAGTGTGCCAATTTAGGATCTCAAAATGAGGCAAAACATAATTTCCAGGAAAGTATTGATCCAAAACTCACAAGAGTTTATATCTTCTATATGTATAGCCCTCCCTCGCTTTCTCATGTCCCAGTTTAGAACAGACAGCGTGTAGGGAGGATGTGAACTGCAGTGTTCTGCTCTGAAAATAGCGTTTAAAGTTAAACTATAGAATACACCATTAGATATGGTGAAAGAGAGACAGAAAAAAACAAAAGAATAGTTGTGATTATTGTAAAGCAGTTCTGTAAAGATCAGTCAACTAGAATAGTTTGTTGATCAATTGCTTTTGCTAGTACTAGTACTAGCATATAGACTGAGTTAGATATCATTCTGAGCTAACTAGTATATTTAGTGGGGGAAAACACTATGCTTTGCTGCATGACTCTTAGCAGCAGGACCGCCCAAAAATGACATTTATTTCTTTTAAAATTGAAAGTTTTTCTAGTGAAAATAATCTTGTGTTGGGCAGTGACATCTGTATTAAGTTGGAATAAAACAGAGTTTGTGTGTCAACAGCAGAACCCTTCAAAAAACCTATACATTCTAAAGTTTTTTTCTATTTTTCAATACTTGTGAAGTTGTTAAGGGTCATTCAGTGACATCTCTATTAAGTGGGAAAAAATGTTGTTTTCGTGTCAGGGTCAGCAGCAATACCCCCTAAAAAACCTCTATTTTCTTTTCTAATTTTTTTTCTACTTTTCAATACTTGTGAATTTGCTAAGGGGGAATTCAGTGCCATCTATACTAAGTGGGGTTTTTTCTGGGCATTTTTGACATTCAGCGACGGCATGTAGAACATTGCAGTGGCTGAAAAAAAGCAATCTGCCATACCATTAACTGAAAGAATACCATTAGATAAATTATCAAAAAAAAACTGTATTGTAGGGGGTGTATCATGCAAGATATAAAAATGTTGAAACCCAAACACACACTATATTTGGAATGTTAAAAAGTATGTATCATAAAAAAGTAAAGAGGCAGTAACAATCAGATGGCATTAGATGGACAGAGGCATCAGTAGATATTTAGAAAAGTTGATATTCATTCGTAAAGTGATACATAATTTGCTAGCGCTGTAAACATAAATGTTGATGATGATAAACAAAGATGGCATGTACCCATACTATAAACTTCAAAGACTACGCACAAAATACATTTGGAACATAATAGGACATCCATCATAGATACTGATACTATAGAAACAAGCAGAGGTCATTGGATGGACAATGGTATGAATGAATAAAGTTAGACATTTATAAAAGTAAATTGACGAAGGTGGCCTGCAGCCATAATAAAAAATTCAAAGACTAGTACTATGCACTTCTCGATGGGCAGAGCATTATTCAGAGAGCAACAGAAAAGCTTTCAAATACCTTGCTTTATTTGAGTGGTTTATGCTATGAATAAGGTAGATGTGGGCCATAATAGTGCCCTTGTTAATCAAACAAGAGGACTTGTAGGTTGGGGTGCAGAGTATGGGGTATGGAAGCATACAAAATAATTTAATTAGATAACTTAAACAACAAAAAAACTGTAGTGTATGGAGTGTAAGGTAAAAGAGATAAAATTGTTAAAACACTAGGCACACACTAAATTTAGAAAAGTAGACAGCGTACATCATGGAGAATGTAGAGACAGTCACAATCGGATGTCATTAGATGGACAGTGGCATCAGTAGATATTTATACAAGTAGATAAATACCCAATTGAGAAGTGTTACGTAATTTGCTGCCGCTATATAAATAAATGTTGGTGATGATAGACGAAGGTGGCCTGCATCCAATCTACAAAACTTCAAAGACTACGCACATTTTGAATGCTACAGGTCATTCATCATAGACAGTGAAGCTACAGTGACAGGCATTGGATGAGCAGTGGTATGAATAACTAGAGCTAGACATTTATAAAAGTAAATAGATGAAGGTGGCCTGCACCATACTACAGAACTTCAAAGACTACGATTATAATACATTTTGAATGTTTATGCTAGGAGTAAGGTAGATCTGTGGCGTAATGCAAACAAGGGAACTCTGATATATTTGCCAGTTACCATGTATATGTACATCTATGTCTACATGGGTGGGTCTCCTTGGTCTGATGCCGGAAAGTCAGTCGTTTTTGGAGTCAGAGGTGTCTGTGCCTCTGGAGTATAGTGCCCGTAGGTGACCTGAAATTGCAATGGTGGTGAGACTGGAACTCTCACCTTGTACAACCTCGGGGTAAAGGGTACTGCCAGAGGTATGAGATGGGGGCGGTCCCCGAAGAACAATATATATAAATATGGAATGAATATAAATATGGAATGTATAAATTATACATACATAAATATATATAATTTTATATATATATATATATATATATATATATATATAAATACATATATATATATATATATATATATATATATATATATATATGTTATTTTAGTGAAGTATAAGAGATATGTAAAGCGGTCAGTTGAAATAGGCCAATAGTTGGCCTTCCCACACAAGTATAGCTGACATTGAGCAAGAAAAATGTGTGTAAACACACAAGGAGGGTGATCAGCCTCTGTTAAATCATATTAGAATTAAGGAGATTCCTTTATCTTGATGAGTGGGTGCTCTACCAACAAATATGACCCATAACACTAAAATACCAGAGTTGGAATTAGCAAAAGCACTCCAGGCCCAATGAGATGTATAAAAATGTAAATTTTATTAATAAAAGTAATGAAAATATCTTTTAGTTATAATATGTCACCAACATACTTTGATAACAAAGGCAAAAAGCCTTTCTTATCAAAGTATGTTGGTGACATATTAAAAACCAAAAATAGATGGTGTGAAAGTTCAGAAAATGAAGAACTAAAAACATCGAAGCCATTCAGCAATAACCACTTTACTGACAGTGGTTAAATGAAAAGATATCTAATGCAATGTATATATGTGGATCAACCTCATTATCATTATTTTATATCAGATATTTTTGTATATGGCATGTCAACTTGCATTAGTAATCTTGACATAATAATACACTACATATGTGTATATTATGTGCTCTTCAAAGATACATACAACTGTTGTTAATAAAGGGTGGTATCAGGTCGAGACGGACATAACTGACATACAGATTTGGTTGCCAAAAACAGCTGTCTTGACAAAACAAAGCAATTGAAAGTCCACATTCTGAGACATTAAAAGGACAGAATTTGGACTAGCAAAGAATACATGTAAAGATGGAGATATGATGTCTGAAGTTTATTCTATATTATGGAGTTAGAGAACCGTATAGACTGGTTAATTGTTTTTTTAAATTGAATAAGAGAAAGCAAATGCAACAATGGCAAAGTTTCAAAATCCTTCATTAAGACATGTGGCTGCAGACTTTGGCAAAAATTGGTGAAAATTTGGACAGTTGTGAAGGGATCATTAGAAAATAGACTGAAAGAGACTGTAAATGAATGTTAATTCTATAAATAGAAATATAGGAGCAAAAACAGCTGAAGATCACACCATTTTACTTATTTTTCACAATTTTTAATTAAATCCAGATCGAAAACCAAAACCTTTCATGATTTTTGGGCAAAACCAGTAACAAAACCAAAACACGAAGATGTTTTAGAGCTAAAACCACATCTAAAAACCAAAACACGAGGGTCAGCGCACATCTCTAGTATATAGTATGGCTAACCTATAACCACAATGTTAATACATATGTATGTATAAAGCAATATTCTTTACTTACCCAATAATGTTACACCATGTATCCTCAAAGGCATATATATATTATTGCACAGTACACTACACTTTCAGTACATAATATGAAACAGTTCAACATAGATGATACATTACCTTACAGATTATATCCTCCCATTTATATGTATGCTGATCTGTGTGTAGGTACTTTATCTTCCTTTATTAGTCTTTATTATGAGTAACTTCTTTGTTTTCAAGTATGTATGGCATCCTTCCCAGCTATGGCCTACATCCTAGTGTGTTCTCTTGTCATGTGTCCTATGTATTAAAAAAAATAAACTTACTCAATTCCTTGGGTGTGTGATCATAGAGAGCGAGTAAAGGGCCAGAACTGGCTTATAAAACCCAGTCTAGAACTCCCAGCATCCTGTGTGTCCATGTGTGCATAATGACATCATCAAACACATGGATGCACTGGCATCAGAGAGGATCAGGTTTGATGTATCTGTACAATATCATTAGGCAGGTGCCGGCAGCATTGACACACCAAAAATACAACTTCGATGGACTGTTCAGGCCAGCAGCGGGAATCCAAAACTGATGCTGAAGCGCTCCTCAGTGCAACAATGTACCCCCCTGCACACCCACTGCAATGAGATTATACCACACACATTGTGTGGTATATCAGGGACAGATGCGGGCCTGCTCCTTTGTACAAACATTTGTATTTTAGTATTGTGAATTAATTTTTAAATTATAAATATAAATCATGTAATAATATGTATATTAATAGTAAATATAAAGTCCAAATAACATTGATCGTAAGTTGGCATTTCCATTTGATTTAGAATTAATAATTATTGTTTTATAGTAATTTTTAAGTGTTATTATAACTGTATTTGATGAAGATTAAATAAGATTTGAAATGTATTACTGGTCTTTATCGTAAGTCTTTGGGCTCTGGTATAACGGTATGGTTTATTGATTGATTGATGTAATAGGAGACCAATTGCATGCACTGTACATGCATACAATGTTATATTCAAATCAGAAAGCTGATTGGTCAGTCTGCCATCCCTGCCAGAAGTGCTGCTGAACTCTGCTTTTGACCCAATTGTCCAGAGTCATTAGACCTAAGGAACTCTTGCAGGCTCCCACCTGGGAGTACCAGATAGGCATTTTCAAGGTGTTTTTTGTATACAGTTTCTTAAATTTGCAAACTAAAGATAAAAAATGTTTTTCTGTACCCCTTTAATTAACAGCCTAGTAGACCAAGCCAACATTTACCACTAAAGCAAGTTTGATGTATAGTGCTATCCTAGAATTCTGTTTTATGAAGATAAAGGAGTCGGTATCCAGTTGTTCCCTCCTGCAGATCCACAATCAGATAAGCACTTCTATATAGTTATTCTGTGTATAGATTCACATTGCGTGATCAATATATTTATGTATTTACATACTTTCATGACACGCTCCCTTCTTTTATAATTTTATACTAGGTTTTAGATTCCTGCAATTGTGGATCGTGTAAAGAAAGCTAAAACAACTTCTTTGATTGATGGAGAAATATTGCATTTATTTTAACACTAAGGGGCATATTCAATTGTCGGCGGGATCGCCGAAAATCCCGCGTTCTAAAAATATTACCGTTATTACAGTAATCCTGCGCAAGAAAACCGTTAATACGGTAATTTACTTGCTGGATTTCAGCTGCTGCGAGCTGAAATCCAGCGAGATATTACCGTATTAACGGTAATATTTTTTGAGCGCGGGATTTTCGGCGATCCCGCCGTCAATTGAATACCCACCTAAGGTTTAATATTTAAAATGGTTATCTGTAATTGCTCTTGGATTCTTTTATGATTCTTTTTTTATTAGTATTTATTACTGCACCCAAACACATTAAACATGGGTTAAACGTATGTTCAGGGCTGTAACGACAGAGCAAGGCCAAGGTAGCGCAACGGCGGCCCACTATTTGCTCACTATTTTCCCAAACCAGACTTACCCGCAGGTACATATGAATTGTTAATAAGTTATACAAGAAAATATACAACAAATCCTTACAAGTATTACAATGCTCCTAAATATATGGACTTAACACTCAAGCACTGTGCTTTCAATAGGCTGGAAAGCAACTATAATTGTGTCAAAATGTCAATCACTGGTGTAAAACAACCAATATCTACTATATAATACATACAACAAACTTTGGTGACACTTTCATGTTACAAGAGCAGAGCAATATGCATACCATGAACCTACAACTCGGAGAGCATTGACAATCTCCAAGACTTAACAAGAAAGACCAAATAATGGAAATCCTTTCCCATATGTCAACTCACCGTACGCTTTTTTGCTTTAGGAATGTGCTGGAGAGGCTTAGATTGTGGAATTTGGTACTAATTTCAGGCTCCTGACGTACAGAACCAGACAGTTAAAAATAACCATCTCTCACCCATAAACAAAACAAGCAATGATCAATTACATTCTCTGCCTTTCCACTCACATGTAACCATGGCCGAATGCCAAGAGAGGATCAGGTTTGATGTTTATGCACCTACTAAGGAAGAACATGTGATGAGAAAGGTTTTCAGTATGAGCTTTACCTTGTAAAAAACTATAAGCATCGCAAAGATGTTCATTTTGATGGGGCCTAACCAGTGGAAATTGATGTAGTCAGGCTTCCCGCTGGTAGCCATATAAGGAGTTAGAAGGTGCACTGTTGTCACATGACATTCACGATTACCATTTGTCAGTTCCACAAAGTTAAATCACAAATATATTTTAGGGGCAGCTAACTCACTAAGATGAAGAGTTAAGTGTATTTACATATAGATACATACAGTATATGTTTTGTGTTTTATTTGCTTTTATAAGGATGGAACAAAAAGCAACTGAAACATCTCAGAGCTGAACTAGAAGTGGTAGAATAGTTACAAACATGTGGTCCTAGCTACACTGAAGTTGTAAACAGGTTATAACAGTAACAAACAGTCACGCATATACTGAATGTAGGAATACATTAGAGTTAAAGAGTTATAATGTTAATTACTATGTAAACGTTTTTAGATGCCAATATTATACCCACCATAAGTGTCATTTGTAGGCTGCAAGTTTACAAAGATGATTACTTTATATATACTAACAAGAACTATTCCTCCTATTTATAAAAAAAAAATATTAATTTAAAAAATATTTTCACTGGACAAACTATGATAATGTAAAGTATAATTTAATCAGTAAAAAGGCATTGTATTATTGGATTCCAACCCTTCTGTTATGAACACTGTAAATAGTAAAAGGCAATGTCATTGAAGGGAATATAATCTTCTATTATGTTGGATAGAAATGGTACCTTAACATTGGGGATACCACCTTCTACTATGGGTAGTATAAATAGTAAAACACAATGACACTGATGGTGATACCCCTTTCTATACTTAATTGTGTAAATGGGCACCAGTTGTTATTCTATTGCCGATAATTAGAAGTATAAATAGTAATAGGCTATGCTATCTGGGGAGGAGAGGGCACTACCTCCTATTATAAATAGTACAACAGAGCAGCACTATAGCAGTGGTGCTGATATCACCATTTTTATTAATAGTATACAGTCATGGCCAAAAGTTTTGAAAATTACATAAGTATTGGTTTTCACAAAGTTTGCTGCTTCAGTGTTTTTAGACCTTTTTGTCAGATGTTGCTATGGTATACTGAAGTAAAATTACAAGCATTTCTTAAGTGTCAAAGTCTTTTATTGACAATTACATTTAGACAAGTTACAATTACAAGTTTAGGCAGAGGCAATATTTTTAGCGTTGACCCTTCTTTTTGCAAATTCACCCTGACATGCTGTCAATCAACTTCTGGGCCACATACTGACTGATGGCCGCCCATTCTTGCCAAATCAATGCTTGGAGTTTTCAGAATTTGTGTGTGGGGGGGGGGGGGGGGTTGTCCACCCGCCTCTTAAGGAATGACCAAAAGTTCTCAATCGGATTAAGGTCTGGGGAGTTTTTTGGCCATGGACCCACAATTTTGATGTTTGGATTCCCAAGCCACTTAGTTATCACTTTTGCCTTGCGGCAAGGTGCTCCATCATGCTGGCAAGGTGCTCCATCATCACCAAACTGTTCCTGGATGGTTGGGAGAAGTTGCTCTTGGAGAATGTTTTGGTACCATTCTTTAATCATGGCTGTGTTCTTAGACAAAATTGTGAGTGAGCCCACTCCCTTGGCTGAGAAGCAACACCACATATGAATGGTCTCAGGATGCTTTACTGTTGGCATGACACCGAACTGATGGTAGCGCTCAGAGAAAATTACTTTACCCCAGTCCTCAGCAGTCCAATCCCTGTACCTTTTGCAGAATATCAGTCTGTCCCTGATGTTTTTTCCGGAAAGACGTGGCTTTTTTACTGGCCTTCTTGACACCAGGTCATCATCCAAAAGTCTTTGCCTCATTGTGCGTGCAGATGCACTCACACCTGCCTGCTGCCATTCCTGAGCAAGCTCTGCACTGGTGGTGCCCCGATCCTGCAGATGAATCATCTTTAGGAGTCGATCCCGTTGCTTTCTGGATGTTCTTGGGCGCCCTGAAGTCTTCTTCACAGCTATTGATCCTCTCTCCTCGAAGCTCTTGATGATCCAATAAATAGTTTATTTAGGTGCAATCTTACTAGCAGAAATATCCTTGCCTGTGAAGCCCTTTTTGTGCAAAGCAATGATGACTGCACGTGTTTCCTTGCAGATAACCATGGTTACCAGCGGAAGAACAATGATTTCAAGCACCACCCTGCTTTTAAAGCTTCCAGTTTGTTCTTATAACTCAATCAGCATGACAGAGTGATCTCTAGCCTTGTCCTTGTCAACACTCTCACCTGTGTTAACAAGAGAATCACTGACCTGATGTCAGCTGGTCTATTTGTGGCAGGGCTGAAATTCAGTGGAAATGTTGTTTTTGGGATAAAATTCATTGTCATGGCAAAGAGGGACTTTGAAGTTAATTGCAATTCATCTGATCACTCTTCATGACATTCTAGGGTATATGCAAACTGCCATCATAAAAACTGAGGCAGACGATTTTGTGAAAAATAATATTTGTGTCATTCTCAAAACATTTGGCCATGACTGTTAACAGTAAATGACCATGGCAATGGTGACAATATGCCCTTCTATTATTGTTAGTACAAGAATTATGGCATTAGTGGCTATTCCAACGATAATTATAGTGAATCATGTAACTTCAGATTATAACTCTTTGTCTTTATCCATTGGTGTCAGTGGGCCTGATTCATTGATTAAAGTTGAGTGAGTTTACTTACTCAAATTTTCTGGACAAGACCATGCTGCAATGAAAGGGGTGCAACGCAGTTTATTATTTTGCACATAAGGAAAATACTGTCTGTTTTTTCATGTGGCACACAGATACTTGATAGCTTATTTGTACACTGAAATTTTAAGTTGATCTAGAACATGCCCTACCCCAAATATAAATCTGCCATTACATTTTAAATTTATCTCCCCCTCCAAGATGGTTTTGCCTTATTTACTTACTTTTGCTTAACTTTCCTTAATGAATCAGGCCCAGTGTCATTATAATTTACATATATAGGACTAGACCGAGGCTTAGGTAGGAGAGGGGCAGCTGTTACATCTGTACATTGGGGCGTGTTATCTAACATTCCGACATACACCCCAGCTTCCCAATGACAGAGCTGACTTGCAGAGTGGTCTCTCCGCCTGTCTAAGCCCAATTGGCACTTCTTCAGCCTCAGTGTTCTTCTGATTCTTTGATTTGCCTGTTTTCAAAGAGATAGACCTATGCTTAGAACTAAAAGGTGATGCATGAGAAGTGACAGAAGATGCATCATCTTAGTTTGTACTAGGCATTGACAGCTTGGCTATTGATAGTGACAAATAAGGAAAATAAATTGCACCAGTCAGTGCATTGTAAGAGATTACCTGCATATTTGAACATCTCGATTTTTTCTTTTTCTCTTCTGTCGTTTTCTTTTTTTTATCTTTTATTATTTCCTTGTGGGAATAGGCAGGTGGCATATTTTGCCTACTTCACATTGGGTTTCACAGCATCTCTTATGGAAACTGCAAGTGCAATATACGTTAGCATGTTCATTTTCCCAGAGCATTTTCTGCTTGAGAAATATCTGGTGTTTGATGTGTGCCTTTATCATTCATTTACATTAATATGGTAATTCTTGGTGGCTTAGTGGTTAACACTTCTGCCTCACAGCACTGGGGTCATGAGTTCAATTCATCATGGCCTTATCTGTGTGGAGTCTGTATGTTTTCCCTGTGTTTGTGTTAGGGAATTTAGACTGTAAGCTCCAATGGGGCAGGGACTAATGTGAGTTAGTTCTCTGTACAACGCTGCAGAATTAGGGGCGCTATATAAATAGCTGATGATTCTGTTTAATTATATAGTTTTACTTTAACTAAATGTCCTTCTTAATAATTTTACTAAATAGCAAATTATTTGTATGCAAAGTTAGTGTTAGATTCATAAACATGAATCAAGCACACAACAAAATACATAATGAATCACCACCAACTAAAGTTAGTTTTCTATTTTCATTTTGTGACCATAAATCACCACAGATGTGAGTCAGGGGGATTACATTTTAGTTTCCATGCATCAGTCATATAATTTTCACTAACCATCTAAAGGCCATTTAGTTAATATTGATGCTCTGCCCAAATCATTGGCATCCACTAAGAATGTAGCAAATAGGGAAGACCAGAGTGTCATTTTAGGATATAAATATATATGACAAAACTCGTTTGCCTAATACCTATATCCTGCACATGTCACTTGTTGACAATGAAAGAATATTACTCACGTAATGTCTGCACAGAGACCTATTGACTGAATAACTCTGAGCTCCAAATAATCCACATGTATGTCAGCTGTTATGAAAGGGTTTAGATATTCAAACCCCTACTGGTGTATGTAGACAGATTACTATTAAATAGGATAAGATGAATATTTAAAGGAATTTTACTTTCTTTCAAAATAGTAAGTGTCTGCTTAATCTAAGGATAACGTCCACCCAGAATTATTTACCTATAAGTAACTGCTCCAAAAAAATGATGTTTGGAAGGGTATAAGTTTGTTATTAGTCACCTGTCTAGGAAATACTAAGAATTGATCTATGGTAGCCCAGCAAGTTTTGACAGTCTGCTTATATGCTGTTCTTTGTGGGGTACATACAGGGCAGGATTTACCGCTAGGCAACCTAGGCACCTGCCTAGGGCCTAGCGGCTCTCGGGGAGCACAGCTGGGGAGGACAGGAGCAATTTAAAATAAAATAATAAAAAAAATTGTGCGGGGGAGGGTGCGGCGCGGGGGGTGGGGTCGGATGCCGCGAATTGGGGGAGGGGGGGAGGGTGCCGCGAATCGGGTCCCGGCAGCCTGGACCCGACGAGCGATCATGTGACTCTTTTTTTTTTTTTTTTTTAAATCTGGACTGACTGAGGAGGAGCAGCGCGCCGGAGAAGAAAGGCAATAGAAAGGTAAGTAAAACAACTGGAGGGACAGAGGTGGTGATGGTGAAGGGGCACAGAATGGTGATGGTTATGGGCACAGAGGTGGTGATGGGCACAGAGGTGGTGATGGTGAAGGGCACAGAGATGGTGATTGGCACAGAAGTGGTGATGGTGATTGGCACAGAAGTGGTGTTGGTGAAGGGCACAGAATTGGTGATAGTGATTGGCACAGAGGTGGTGATGGTGAAGGGGCACAGAATTGGTGATGGTGATTGGCACAGAGGTGGTACAGAGGTACAGAGGCACAGAGGTGGTGATGGTGATTGGCACAGAGGTGGTGATGGTGATTGGCACAGAGGTGGTGATGGGCACAGAGGTGATGGTGAAAGGGCACATGTGATATTGTGAAGGGGCAAAAGTGACAATGAAGGGGCACAGTGTGATGATAGAGGGACAAAAGTGACAAGAGCACATACTTGGATTTATGCGTATTATTTTTGCAAACAACTTAAGTAAGTATTTCTGCCCTGACTTCAATATTTATTAAGTTGTTTTGACCCAACTACTTAAAAAAACAGGACTGCTTGGTAATTATTTAGGGGTGCCTTTTTCTGCAGCAGGATGGCCTTGCTCTTTCCACATGTAAGGTACGCCCCCAAAGATGCAAGCCACGCCCTCACCTCCTTTGGCGGCGTTCCGCCGCTGAGCAGCGGCACATGCTTTCATATCTACTTAACTATAGGGGTATATGGTAGGCATGCGGCGGCACATGCTTTCACTTCTACGTAACTATAGGGGTATATGGTAGGCTGCAAAAATATAGTGCTATGGATTGTTTCAGGGAGGGGGCCCAAAAACAGTATCCTGCCTAGGGCCCTATGAGGTCTAAATCCGGCTCTGGATACATAAGAGGTGTGCAAACTATAAGTCAGATTGTCAGATATACTATGCATTATCATGGGAACAACTAACTGTTGCCATCTTTCAACATCCACTCATTCCATTCTTCTGTTTTCACTTACTGAAAAATTAGATATAATTTTGAAGATCAAAATGTCCTTTTCATACATTTTTGGGGGGTATTTTTGTTAAAAGCAGCTAAATTGGGATACTGTCCACCCACATATTGAAAATCAAGCTTACAACAACTTTCTAACTGATTCCTGTTCTTTTTTTTAACTTAGTTAATGTTGTACCTTTCCTTACAGGACAGAAACAAATGTTAACAGTGATTCTCAAAACCCAGTGGCGCACGCAGGGGGGGGGGTTTCTGAGTCTCTAGAAACCCCCCTCCTGCGCTAACTAAGTGGCCACTGTCCTATACAGCAGCCGTGGCGCTGTCAAAGAAGCGTCCGCGGCTGTGCTGTATTGTATACAGCACCGCCGCAGACGCTTCTTAGACAGCGCCGCGGCTGCTGTACTGGACAGCGCTGGTTTTTTTGGGGTCGGCCGGGAGAAACCCCCCCCGACAATCCTCCGTGCGCCCCTGAAACCATCCATTCCAGCTGAAGTGTTCAAGACAACAAGCCAAAGAGATGCTTCTACATTAGTGAGGTAAACCAAGATGAAATCTATATGATAGGGATGTCCATTTTCTTCTGAGACTTTTGGTGCCGCATGCCATACCAGAAATCACTTACAGGCAATTAGAGTCAACTTAAGGGGGGCACTGATGCGTTTCACCAGCTGCCAGAGAAAATTATTAGCCCCATGCATTATTAAATACATTAAGCCAATCTGAGTTCAGTGAGTATATATATGGGCATCATGGTGGCTTAGTGGTCAGCGCTGGGGTCATGAGTTTGATTCCCGACCATTGTCTTCAGATTTATCTGTATGAGACAGACAATTAAGCAATTTCACAAACTAAAGGTGAATCAACCCTTACTAAGCAAAATAATGCTATTACTATATAATTCTGCCACACAGCACTGGGGTCATGAGTTCATTTCCTAACCATAATAATTGAATAATAGGATTCACTGTGTTTTCTTTATTGAGAAACTGGGTTACTAGAGCTGCATTTTATGACTTATTGAGCTATGATATGATAATTAATAAAGAAATAGTAATACAATAAAAATAAGTCTTGATCACACCATTATAAATTAAATTAAATCATGACTTTGAGAAAATCTGTATTAACAGACGAAACCTTGGCTACCTATATCCCTAAAGTGTATGTGGAGTTCTATGTTGACTGCATTTGGATATGTCAGAATAAAGGAGGTCCAGTGTGGCATGCTACAGAAGTGAGTTATCTTTTTAATTGATTAATACATATTAAGATTTTGGTCAACTATTATTGCCACTTATTTTTACCTGAAAATTATTTATGCAAATGTGGAGTATTTTGTACTATTAATTCTAATTGTCAATGTGACAACAGTGAATAAAAAGGACCTAACATCCTGTTGTCCTTATTCATTTGACATGGACCTTTGTATATTGATGTACCCTCTCTGTAGTACCATATTCCACCAAAGGGGCCACTGTGGTACTCAGACAGATCTCTCATCTGCCAGCGTTGCCTCGCTATCCCTGGAAGCCTTAACACCTGCCTCTGGCATATAAAGACCTGCCTGCCCCAGCAACCTTTGCCAGATCATCTGTTGCATTTCCTGTGTTGTTGTGCCTGCTCCCATGACTTATCCTAATTGATCTTCAGGTCTACTCTGCTGTTCAGATGTCCTGTTCCCTGGCTCCTGTTTGCTACCTGTTCTCTGAGTCTCCAGCATATTTATCTGCAGATCATCTCAGGCACTGTGTCTACTCCACTAACCTGTGGTAACGCTCTGCAGATTATTGCTACCTGTTCTCTGAGTCTCCAGCACATCTATCCACAGAACATCTCAGCCACTATGTCTACTCCACTATCCTGTGGTAACGCTTTGCAGATTATTGCTACCTGTTCTCTGAGTCTCCAGCACATCTATCCACAGATCATCTCAGGCACTGTGTCTACTCTACTATCCTGTGGTAACGCTCTGCAGATTATTGCTACCTGTTCTCTGAGTCTCCAGCACATCTATCCGCAGATTATCACCATCGTATCCTGTGTCTGTTATCTTCAGTGCCTTGCTACGCAGACTGTCACACCTAGTGCATCATCTTCATTACTGCGTGATAAAGTCCTGCAAACCATCGCCTTCTGCATATGTTATTTACTGAGTTCTTTTGCCATTTCTGCCATACCCTACCGTACTGCATCTTGAAACCTTTATAACCGGTGTTTAATAATAACCACTTCATTCATTACGCTCATTCTGTGGTTTTATATTGGGAATCCTGGCAATCCCCCTCTCATCATATACATAAAAAGTTAACAGCTTCTTCAATGTCACAAATGCTTGTAAGGGTTTAAAATGAGGAGTTGTTCTTCCTCCAATCAGATTAGGAATCTCATTATCCAGTTTTGACCACAATTGTTCTCTCCTGGGCTCTAGTAGACTTGAAGGCACTAGTTCAGCAAGGAAAAGCTACATGCAGGGAGAATCTTCATCCTTGCCCATCACCAACCCATATTTCCATCCCAGATAATCCTGAGTCAAATGGACCTAGGACAGGCAGAATTCCCACGGTGGCAGATATGGACAGTTTAAAAGAATCTGCAGGAGGGACCGGAAGTTGTTATAGAATTTCCTGAGTCCTGTCTCTCACCAGTTCCTTTATGATTCCTGAGTCTGATCCTGCTTCTGATATGTAATTACTCTACCCATCTTGCTGCAAAGAATCTCTGCTCCATCTGGAGTTTCTTGTGTATCTGTTCATCTGGTGGGCCTTATGGAGTAATTGTTATTGCCCACTTTAATGGCCAACGACAATGTACATTATTGAGGCATTTTAGTCATACATTAAATAGGTAAATTGCAATAGCAGGAACAGTGCAGTTATAATTTATTTAAGCCTCTTCAGGAATTCTTACTCTGAATTCCTACTATTGGAGTGGTGAGTGTAAGGATATATGGCTAAATTCATGTGACCAAGGACCTATTTCTGGTTCCATCTAATACTGTAAGTAGCCAGGGATCATAACCAGTCATGTGAATTCAGTCACATCTCCAAAATTCTGATGTTAACAGATACATCACGTTGACAAATGCCCCAGAAAAATTACCGACAGGCTAAAAAAAATGACGAGAATGAAAAAGAAAAAAAATTAGGAAAACCAGAGAAACAAAAAGACGGTGGCTATGTGGTTAGCATTTCTGTCTTACAGCACTGGGGTCATGAGTTCCATTCCCGACCATGGCCTTATCTGTGAGGAGTTTGTATGTTCTCCCCGTGTTTGCATTGGTTTCCTCCGGGTGTTCCGGTTTCCTCCCACACTCCAAAAAACATACTGGTAGGTTAATTGGCGGCTAACAAATTGACCCTAGTCTGTCTGTCTGTGTGTGTGTGTTAGGGAATTTGGACAGTAAGCCCCAATGGGGCAGGGACTGACGTGAGCGAGTTCTCTGTACTGTGCTGCGGAATTAGTGGTGCTATATAAATAAATGATGATGATGATGATGATGACATTGGCTAGTTAACATAATTAGGACAGGAAAGGCAGAGACTTGTAATTACAATATGTATACATATAACAGATACATAACTCTACATAAGTATGTGAGACCCCAAGTATTGCATCTGCTACTTAAAGGCAAACTCCATACAAAGCTAAAAAATTAGAGTGGGATGGAATTTGGTTACCTAAAATAAATACAAAGTCTTAATTACTGGTGCTTGGTGGACCCAGCAACACAGCACATCGGATCATCTTTTCTGGTAAACAGATTGGCCTTGTTTGGGACACACAAATTTCTAGCTCTACTGAGCGCCAATAAGCAAAATTAGTATTTTATTTTAGGTTGTCCAAATAGACTTTAATCCTTTTATAAATGTGCTTAGTCACTACTTTTCAAACATCATTTTGCTGTTTGAAACAACACTTTTCAAACAACATCAAAAAACATTTTGTAAGACTGATCTGCAAATAAGCAGATGGATTTAGCATGCAGTCTTTGGGCCTGAGTCATTAAGGAGAGCAAAGCATAAAAAAGGAGTAACATTTGCACCTGGGCAAAACCATGTTGCATTGGAGGGGGAGGTAAATTTAAAATGTGGGGACAGATTTATAGTTGGGGTAGGGCATGTCCTAGATCAACTTTAAATTTCAGTGTAGTAATAAAGCTATTAAGTATTTGTGTGCTAGATGAAAAAACAGCCAGTATTTAACTTATGCACAAAATAAAAACTACTTTGCACCCCTTGTATTGTAACATGGTTTGTCCCAGAGAACATTTACCCATTTTTTGCCTTAATGACTCAGGCCCTTTGTATTTAAAATTGATTGTTACATGTTGCAATCTTTACAATGTTTAAATCTGGCTAATCAAAACCCATTATATAACCCCTTCAATTTACACAAAATTAAAATACCAAAATTACCTGTAATCAAATACAAAAGTGTGTATATATTATCTGAATAACTGATTATTTTTCTATGCACATATCTCATGTATCCTGTATTAAATCAATAGTATTAAATCATAATAATAAATCCATTTGTATATGCACCTAAATGTACTTTTTCCAATACGATAAATGGCATGGAGTGCTTAGCCTCCCTGCTGATAATAACGTTACTGTGCAGTTCGTGTAAGCTTACTGTCTATTCTTTTTAATTACCTGTTGCCCGACCCTTGTTTGTTATTGGATTCTCCTGTCTGCTGCCCAACTTGACCTTTGACTTGTTTCCGGATCTTATTTTTTGCTGCTCGCCCTGACATTTTGGTTTGTCTTATCGGATTCTCCTGCTCGCTGACCGCCTTGACCTTTGGCTTGTTCATCGGAACTCCTCAATTTCTACCAGCCAGATACTGCATTCCTGGTTTTTTTTTTCTACCATTCTGAGTCTCAATACTGCTTCATAGGCAGGTAGCTACTACCCTAATGCACTATATTTCGCTAATTTTACATTACATTTGAATATGTTTAATAAAAGTTAAGTTTTAATTTAAGGATGCAACTCCAGCTAAATAAATATCATATCGGGATTTGAAAGTGCACCTATAGCAACCAACTTCTTCTTCTCTTCTTAAAGTCTATTCAGATAAGTTTTAGGCTGCACCCCATTTATATAAATTCTACTAAATATACATTAATAGTAATTAAACTATAATAAGTACATTCTGATAGTGGGGTAATCAATCCCAGGTGTCAGAATCACTAGGTGGAATTGATGATATCTGCCAGCAGTTGACGCTACTGAGTACTGAGGCGCAGAGTCTAACACGCCCCTGGTTTTCACCCGGAACCCCCGCAAGGAGGTATGGACATCGCTGCAAGGGATGTGCAGGTTGCGGCCCTCAGTATCAGTCAGCTGGCGAGGTAACAATTGAGGCAGCGGTGATAGTTCACCAGGATGCAGAATGGAAGAGTAGTCAGCAAGCCGGGTCAAAACCAGAGGAACGGATATAGCCAAATCAGAAGCAGGAGAATGGTCAGGAAGCCGGGTCAATATCAAATATCACTCTAAGCCAGAATCAGGAACCAAAGGAGAAGTCAGGAACAAGCCGGGGTCAGAATCCAAATAACAGCAACACAGGAACAAACGCTGGAGCAAGGCTGAAGACCAAATACTCTGGCACTAGACATGTGTCAGAGGCTGCCTTATATACCCTAAGGTGCCTCCTGATAAGGTTAGGGAGATTTTGGCGGTAAGACATGCTGGCTGCAGACAGGTGAGCAGAGATAGCGTCCCGCTGCTAGGCAACAGGACGTGGTTGCTTGGAAGGTGCAGGCATCCGTCTCCTGCACCAAGTGTCAGTGCGGAGACGGCGCCTGACACCAGGCTATTGGTGCAACAGTTCATTTATTTTTATGTAATTTCTGGAGGGTGCCAGATTTTCTCTCTCTATCCTCATTCTTCATCATCATCATCATCTATTTATTTATATAGCACCACCAATTCCACAGAGCTGTACAGAGAACTCACTCACATCAGTCCTTGCCCCATTGGAGCTTACAGTCTAAATTCCCTAGCATACATACACACACACATACATGTCCTCATTGACCTCAAAGGCCTGTAGTATATTCATGTGGCAGATTGAACCCTTTAACTTCACCATAACCTCATGGCATGGATCCAGCCAAGACTGACACACTCTCCCAGTGAAGCCATTATCTCTGCAGGCTTCTTTATGAGTGTGGCTATTTGTTTAGACTTGCTGGACAGGATCTAGGTTGAACGCCAACATTCACCAAGGTGCTTGAGGTTTTGCAATACAGACACAACTCATGATTGTCAGTACATCCCAACATCAAGAAACAATCGATTTGGAAGTACTGGAATTCTGGTGGCTGACTGTAAAAAGCATGTCACCTCCTTCATCCAATCTTACCTGTGTTTGTACCAAGATCTTATGGACCCTGTCACCTGAGCTCCTGATGTCCCTGCCCAGTCCACAAAGCTCAGTGACCCATGTCTCTATGGATTACATCACCAGCTTCTGAGGCAACACCGCAATCACTTCTCCAAACAAGCCCACAAAACTACCATTGGCCCTTCATCTCTTCCAAATCTTCAAGAAACAGGTCCTCTTGCTTTGGTCCTGTGGACCATTCTTGGTTTAAGTTGACTTATGTTCACACACCTGTCCTTCTCATCAAATTTTTCAGGCTGGATATCTGCATATCACCAAGCCTCTAGAGACTGCTCCTAATGGGGGGCACTTTGACAAGTTGCAGTGCACTGTTAACACTTACAACTACAGAATCATCACCTCACACAACTAAAGTATACTTGGTAATGTAACATTCTTATACAGTGCTGCACACTCAGCACTTCTGCTAAAGGTAAAGACCATCAGAACTAAGATACCTCACCTATATGCAGCCTTTATAAAGTCCTTATTCCTACCAGGCCTTGCATGAGAGTTTTGTGTGTCATTGTTTGTGCTTCAGAGTATTATTTGTATGCCTGTTCATCAACTTCTGTTTTGTCTCTCATGATTACACCATTTCCAAACAATCAATTTCATCTTCATCCTTCACGATTCTACCTTTTCAATCCTATCAAATTCAGGTTCAACCCTAACAATTCTACATTCTCCAATCCATTAACTTCAGCTTTGTCCCTCACAACCCGCAATCTCAAGACCAATCAGCCTGGCTTGATGTTGTGTCTCTCTGATAGCTACCTCAGCCATCTCTCCTGGAAGCATGCAGCACCATGACAGGATACAAGAAATTGCCTTATAGGATAACCCCACCCTTTCAAGCACCTGCTATGAGCCTATAAATTTATTGAGCAACTTCTACTTCTGTATTTTTCTGAGAGGCATGTTGGTGTCAGTAGCTGAGGGGGAGTACTGGCGCTGAATTGCTGTTTAGAGGCTTCTGGGGTACCTCTTTGGTAAGTTAGCTCTCAATTTAAAAACACATATGTATGGCCCAAATATATGGGACTCTCACTGTTTAGAGTTAGGACCACCCTATTACCAAAAGCACCATGGAGTGGCGGGTGTCTTTAACATACATTTGCAAATGTGTGCAACTAAGACTTTTGCATTTTTATCTACGGTAGAAATGGCAGGTCTTTTGCTGGCTATAGCAGTGTGCTGGGGGAATTCTTTGTGTGTTTGTTCCTTTTAGGATAACCCCACCCTTTCAAGCACCTGCTATGAGCCTATAAGTTGATTGAGCAACTTCCACTTCTGCATTTTCATGTAACACCAGCAATGCAGCTCATAGCAGGTCACGAGATCGGTACCAGGGGCTACTATTGTAATGAGATGGATAGGTAAGGTGTGAATGCACTAATTAAATATTATGAAGAATATATTATGTAGAAAAGTCACTAAACATTGTCTATATCATTATATATGAGATGACATAATATTTTATACATATAGTAACATCAATTGTGCATTATATGCTTATTAATCAGACGAGTTATGTTGTTCTGCATGAAGGTAGCAGAGCAAGTCTACAGTTGTGGGAAGTGGACAGGATTAGCAACCATTCAAAATATTTTATATTTTTTATATAAACAATTGCAAAATTTCATATTTCCTGTAAATGGTTTGTGTTCTGTATGCTATGGTAAACCGCGTAAAAAAAAACCAAAAAACTATACACAGCACATACCGTACTTTGTCAATCTACGGCTCCTCAAGACTGGGTTTAAGCAACAAACATTATTAGCATGAGCCTGTAGTTGCATGAGAAACTCCTTACAAATTCCATATAACTCATTAACCTCACAGCCATTCATTTGTTTGCTCTCAGAGAAATAAACTGTATACAAATGGATTAAAAAATTGGTGTTTTGGCAAAGGATAGCAGTATAAGAATTAGATTTATTGGCCGAACAGCAGGGAAAAACACAGATTTTCACATTTCCACACAGAGAGTTGTGTTTATTCTTTTGGGTTTAATATACAATAAGGGAAATCACTTCCTGCAAAGGCTCTTACAGTGATTTCTTACATCACGCAACAAGTAAGGAGACGATTGTCAAGCCAACTTGTCATGTTCGAGTTACATAGAGGGACCCAGTCTGTGAAAGACAGTCGCTCTGACTGAGCTGCACATCACTCTGAGGAAGATGTGGAATGGTTCTGTGGGTTGCCAAAGGAAAAACGGCTTAGCCCACCCAGTCTGCCCATGCTTCTAAGCTACTATAAGCCCTAGACCCCATTTGATCCCAGGCTTATTTAACTATATTTAGAACACCCTCATGTACAATCTAATTCCAAAATATTTTCAAGGTCTATTACAATATCATAAAGATCACAAGGATAAAGTAACGGGTGCTTTTGCATGTGACAATCTGTTAAAAGATAAATATCTTGACAAATAAATTTAGAACTATATACCACCAATGTCTGTGAGAAAAGAAGAAAATGTAAATGCATACAAGCACATAAAATTATCCATTATGATGTATGACTAGATAAAACCATCCATGTCACTAGTTATGGTATGACAGATGCAAGGAAAATTAGATGTAAACTAACATGATACATCCTGATGCATGGGAAAAGAATCTCTAATGGAAACAAATTACAATGCACAATTGTACATAAAAAAGGCCTAGAAATATTTTTTGATACAATAGAGTGCAGTATGGATCTAAAGCACCTCACCCCATAAAGTTAGGATGTTTTATTCAGTGGCTGAATAACAACTCGATGTGATAAGTATGCAGGTATAGACAATGTACTTTGCAAAGAGTTGTATATTGTCTATGCCAGCATACTTACAGTACCCCCTTAACAGCACCGATAACACAGTCTCGCTCGCCGGTGATGTCATGAACTGCCGCCGCCGTCTTCATTCGTCGCAATGCCTCCTAGTCGTTGCTCACAGCAGTCGGGAAGGAGCATGTCGGGGAAGGAGGCATTTGCTCTCACCACGTCAGGGTAAGTCTGGTCGGGGTAATGAGCATCGATATGCTGACTACCACCGGAATATTCTGAATCCAACTTACCTGCATGTCAAACCCCACATTTTTTGGTAGAGGCACAGCAAGCAAACATTTTCTTTGATTTGGGGGACACTTTGGGTATGAAAATTTGAATTTTTAGAGAGAAAAGGAGCGCTATTTTCACATGGATGAATTCAAATTTAAGGAAGAGATTTTAAAAGGGATGTTGACCTTGGATAAAATTATAAGTATTTACTATACCATACAAAGCATATTTTGCAAATGAAGTACTAGTAAGGGGATTAATCTGTACGATTCAGAGCTGTATGATTTCTGTCTCCCACAAGCTTCTCTGTTTCCTAGCTTAGCACCTGGCGACAATCTCCTTTGTACAGCTAATGGTTTCACATTGTTCCATTATTTAAAATGATATAATATAGCAATATTGAGCTTATTTTTACTTGGCTTCATGAAAGCATTAACAGTTTAAAGAAGTACGGAAATCAGGTTTTAATTGGAGTTTAAGAAAGTCACAAATCAACAATTTTTTAAGCAATGTCCCTTTAAATTTTCATGGACCATCACTCTCAGAACTGTAAAAGAATATCCAGCAAGAGCTAGTAGAAGCTAAAACTCATTGACAATGGATTGATCATATTTTTCAGTGAGACAAGTGAAATGTTAGATTATTCCAATTATTAGGCACTGTCTAAGGGCTGAGCAGAAGGCCATGGAGGATTAAATTCACATTAATACACATTTGACCCTTGCTGGATCACCAAAATTGCATTCTGCTATGTGTCTACTGTTTAGCTGTTCTGCTGAACATTGTTGGAATGTGCAGACAAAGGATAATCAACAGCACATGGTAAAGGAGAATATTAACTTTGCCAGTGCTGGTTTGCCCTACAGTAGTTAACTCAACAATAACCTAAGAAATTGGATGGGAAGAAAGCAGCACCTTTCTTCATTAACATATGTGTTCAAGAGTGCAAAGATCACTAAAAGCTAGCAGTCTTTATCTGCTTTTGGTTTCTTTACTTCTAAAATTGTTCATTCATTTAAAATGATGCATACAAAATACAGATGCTATTTGCATACACTGTACTTTATGTAAATGCAATGTTGATTCCATCTATAGTAATGTGGGGAACTCATCTGGGTGCCTGGAGCCTGGTGAGTCCCTCTGGTGTGCTGTGGCAGATCCCTTGGTTGGTGAGCCAATCAGGGCTCACCACCTGACCAATTGAGATTTTTGCTGCTTGACGCCTGCACGCTTGTGGTTATTTTAGCAAGCCGCCATTTTGGCAGTCGCTGGACCGACAAGAAGAAGGATGTCGTGGGACGCCCACTTTGGAAGATAAAAGAAGACACCGCACAGGAGAGAAAATAAGACGCTGCATGCAAGAAGGAGGAAAAAAATGCGGAGGTAGAGAGCCCTTGTCAAGAACTGCATACTGTTGTATTGTACCCAACTGTGTATTCCCTTAAGTATTCACCCCTGTAGGATGCAGAAGTCAGGCCCCCATTGAAGGTAGGATTTTGGTACCTAATACATTTGCATTCTGTGGTTTGTGTGCCTTGGAACCGTGGGGTGAGTTAGAGTAATGCACCACACCGAGCAGAGGTTTAGCGTTAGAGTTGCGCTGCAGCTGATCACGTAGAATGTTGATAGGATCAGGAGCTGCTTGTTTGCTGTTATTGTTAGCTTGTAGAATAACGCAGGTGTGAGAGTCACATTGCATCTAGGGAGCTAGCTCTGAGGGGTTGGGTGTCGTCGTGTTCTCCATGTCCCTAGGTTCCAAGTGGCAGCGGGCAGATGACAATAATGGAGAGGTGGACGTTTTTCCTTGGGGAACTCCATTCTAGGGTTCTGCTTCTTCCTTGGTAGGACCCTCACCCATTCCCCTGTGAGTACGGTATTTGGGTTGAATTTTTCCCTGTTCCGAATATCCATAACCCAACACCGAAGCTCAGAGCAAATCGAGGTGTCGACAAGCTGGGTAGAATAAAGAGTCTCTACTCCTGACCCTCACCTCATAGACCTCTCTCTCTTCCTCCAACTGTATCCCTGCCACCAAGTAATTCATTTGCTTTCCTTCCTAGACCGTGGTGGTGTGGACAGCAGTCGTAGTGGGACAGTGCGGACAGTAGATGATCCCTCTGCTGATAAGGTAGGACATCTGTGTGTGTCAGTCATTTCCCCACAGGCGTTACAGTACAGGCATTAAGTTTGAGGTGGTCAGCATGCTCTAACTTAGTTAAAGGGGAAAGACAAAACTGTCATACACACGCTGAAGAGAGGACTCCACAGCAGGTAAGTCCGTTCTAATGTCTCGGGGAGAGGGGCGGCAGATGGGCAGGTGAGGTGGCTAAAGGGGGCAGGTGAGGTGGCTAAAGGGGGCAGGTGAGATGGCTAAAGGGGGCAGGTGAGGTGGCTAAAGGGGGCAGGTGAGGTGGCTGGAGGGGGGGACGCGGCGGCTGAAATAGACTAGGGCGGCCGAAACCCTTAATCGGGCCCTGGGCAAATGCCCGGGGAGGAAATGTGTATCCTGCAACTGTCTGAAGGAAGGACACCAAGTTAATCCCATTTTAATTAGACCTTTTGAAGTGTGAGTGTCCAACACACCTAAAGGCACAGGAAGGTTTAATTAGACTTGCTGTTAGATTCCCTCTGTCTCCAAAACAGGATGCAGGAAATCACAGCAAGTTTTAGGATATCACAGATAAGTGTAAATTTTGTTAAATATAAATTGCATTTACATCCATGTTCAGGGAAACACATTGCATCCTGATACTAAAAATAGCTCAGACTTCAGGGGGCTGGCTTACCCCCTGCGAGGCTGTGTCCAACACTGTATAAAACAGCACTGGTTTGTACTGAAATGTATCATTCTTGTTGCTTATGACCTCTTGATCACTGGTACCTTAAACCAGTGTGAAAGCAAATAAATATCACTTGCTTCAAAGATCTGCTTGACAACTTCCACGCTGAAATTCCTGTGACCTACAGATTAAACCCAACTCTAATCCGTTCCCGGCTCTACTGAGGTTTGGACCCAGCTTTCTGGTACCACCGCTCTGCCCGCTACCCAGCAGCTCTGGCCAGTGTGATAGGTCAGAGGCGATCCATCCAGAGCAATTCTGATCTATAGGAAGAGGTCAGGGGTACTAGCCCAGGTACACCAGCAAGGGGGTACCCTATCAGCGACAGTTACCCAGAAGGAATGCGGTTCTGGATGCCGTGAAGGAGTCCAGTGGTGGCAGCATTTCTAAGCCCCTCCTACTGTGGTTAGAGGTAGAGATGAGCGCACTCGGATTTCTGAAATCCGAGCCCACCCGAACGTTGCCGATCCGAGTCGGATCCGAGACAGATCCGGGTATTGGCGCCAAATTCAAATCTGAAACTGAGGCTCTGACTCATAATCCCGTTGTCGGATCTCGCGATACTCGGATCCTATAAATTCCCCGCTAGTCGCCGCCATCTTCACTCGGGCATTGATCAGGGTAGAGGGAGGGTGTGTTAGGTGGTCCTCTGTCCTGGTAGATCTCGTGCTGTGCTGTTTAGTTCTGTGCTGTGCTGTTTAGTTCTGTGCTGTGCTGTGCTGTGCTGTGTTCTGCAGTATCAGTCCAGTGGTGCTGTGTGCTGTGCTCTGTCCTTCTGAGGTCAGTGGTGCTGCTGGGTCCTGTGCTGTGTCCTGTTCAGTCCAGTGGCGCTGTGTCCTGTGCTCTGTGCTTCTAAGGGCATAGTTATTTCCCCAATATTCCCCTGTGTTTAAAAAAATAAAAAAAAGTTATTTAAAAAAATACCAAAAACTAATTTAATTTTTTTTAATTACCACAAAATTTGCACAACCAATCCTGCAGTATAAGCCCATTGGTACTGCAATATTACCAAGTTCACACATTCAGTAGTAAAAGTCCAGTGGTACTGCAATATTACAAAGTTCACACATTCTGCAGTATCAGTCCAGTGGTGCTGTGTTCTGTACTCTGTCCTGCTGAGTTCCGTAGTGCTGCTGGGTCCTGTGCCGTGTCCTGTTCAGTCCAGTGGTGCTGTGTCCTGTGCTCTGTGCTTCTAAGGGCATAGTTATTTCCCCATTATTCCCAAGTTTTTAAAAAATAAAAAAAAAGTAAAAAAAAATTAAAAATTAAAAATTAAAAAAAATATATATAATTATAACCAAATTTGCAAAACCAATCCAGCAGTATAAGTCCATTGGTACTGCAATATTACAAAGTTCACACATTCTGCAGTATCAGTCCAGTGGTGCTGTGTCCTGTGCTCTGTCCTGCTGAGTTCCGTAGTGCTGCTGGGTCCTGTGCCGTGTCCTGTTCAGTCCAGTGGTGCTGTGTCCTGTGCTCTGTGCTTCTAAGGGCATAGTTATTTCCCCATTATTCCCAAGTTTTTAAAAAATAAAAAAAAAGTAAAAAAAAATTAAAAATTAAAAATTAAAAAAAATATATATAATTATAACCAAATTTGCAAAACCAATCCAGCAGTATAAGTCCATTGGTACTGCAATATTACCAAGTTCACACATTCTGCAGTACCTTGTGCTACATATAATGGAGACCAAAAATTTGGAGGATAAAGTAGGGAAAGATCAAGACCCACTTCCTCCTAATGCTGAAGCTGCTGCCACTAGTCATGACATAGACGATGAAATGCCATCAACGTCGTCTTCCAAGCCCGATGCCCAATCTCGTAGTACCGGGCATGTAAAATCCAAAAAGCCCAAGTTAAGAAAAAGTAGCAAAAAGAGAAACTTAAAATCATCTGAGGAGAAACGTAAAGTTGCCAATATGCCATTTACGACACGGAGTGGCAAGGAACGGCTTAGGCCCTGGCCCGTGTTCATGACTAGTGGTTCAGCTTCACCCACGGATCTTAGCCCTCCTCCTCCCCCCCCTACAAAAAATTGAAGAGAGTTATGCTGTCAGCAACAAAACAGCAAACAACTCTGCCTTCTAAAGAGAAATTATCACAAATCCACAAGGCGAGTCCAAGGATGTTGGTGGTTGTCAAGCCTGACCTTCCCATCACTGTACGGGAAGAGGTGGCTCGGGAGGAGGCTATTGATGATGTAGCTGACGCTGTGGAGGAACTTGATGATGAGGATGGTGATGTGGTTATTGTAAATGAGGCACCAGGGTGGGGGAAACAGCTGATGTCCATGGGATGAAAAAGCCCATCGTCATGCCTGGTCAGAAGACCAAAAAATGCACCTCTTCGGTCTGGAGTTATTTTTATCCAAATCCAGACAACCAATGTATGGCCATATGTGGCTTATGTAAAGCTCAAATAAGCAGGGGTAAGGATCTTGCCCACCTAGGAACATCCTCCCTTATACGTCACCTGAATAACCTTCATAGTTCAGTGGTTAGTTCAGGAACTGGGGCTAGGACCCTCATCGGTACAGAGACACCTAAATCCCGTGGTCCAGTTGGATACACACCAGCAACACCCTCCTCGTCAACTTCCTCCACAATCTCCATCAGATTCAGTCCTGCAGCCCAAGTCAGCAGCCAGACTGAGTCCTCCTCAATACGGGATTCATCCGAGGAATCCTGCAGCGGTACGCCTACTACTGCCACTGCTGCTGTTGCTGCTGTTAGTCGGTCATCTTCCCAGAGGGGAAGTCGTAAGACTGCTAAGTCTTTCACAAAACAATTGACCGTCCAACAGTCGTTTGCCATGACCACAAAATACGATAGTAGTCACCCTATTGCAAAGCGTATAACTGCGGCTGTAACTGCAATGTTGGTGTTAGACGTGCGCCCGGTGTCCGCCATCAGTGGAGTGGGATTTAGAGGGTTGATGGAGGTATTGTGTCCCCGGTACCAAATCCCGTCGAGATTCCACTTCACTAGGCAGGCGATACCAAAAATGTACAGAGAAGTACGATCAAGTGTCCTCAGTGCTCTAAAAAATGCGGATGTACCCACTGTCCACTTAACCACGGACATGTGGACAAGTGGTTCTGGGCAAACGAAGGACTATATGACTGTGACAGCCCACTGGGTAGATGCATCCCCTTCCGCAGCAACAGCAACAGCTGCATCAGTAGCAGCAACTACAAAATGGCTGCTCGTGCAAAGGCAGGCAACATTGTGTATTACAGGCTTTAATAAGAGGCACAACGCTGACAACATATTAGAGAAAATGAGGGAAATTATCTCCCAGTGGCTTACCCCACTTAGACTCTCATGGGGATTTGTGGTGTCAGACAATGCCAGTAACATTGTGCGGGCATTAAATATGGGCAATTTTCAGCACGTCCCATGTTTTGCCCACACCATTAATTTGGTGGTGCAGCATTACCTCAAGAGTGACAGGGGTGTGCAGGAGATGCTTGCGGTGGCGCGCAAAATTGCTGGACACTTTCGGCATTCAGCCAGTGCCTACCGCAGACTAGAGGCACATCAAAAAAGCATGAACCTGCCCTGCCATCACCTCAAACAAGAGGTTGTGACGCGCTGGAACTCCACCCTCTATATGCTGCAGAGGATGGAGGAGCAGCAAAAGGCCATTAAGGCCTACACAGCCACCTACGACATAGGCAAAGGAGTGGGGATGCGCCTCAGTCAAGCGCAGTGGAGACTGATTTCCGTGTTGTGCAAGGTTCTGCAGCCATTTGAACTTGCCACACGAGAAGTCAGTTCCGACACTGCCAGCTTGAGTCAGGTCATTCCCCTGATCAGGCTGTTGCAGAAGCAGCTGGAGAAAGTGAGGGAGGAGCTGGTAAGCCATTGCGATTACACCAAGCATGTAGCTCTTGTGGATGTAGCCCTTCGTACGCTTTGCCAGGATCCGAGGGTGGTCACTCTTTTAAAGTCAGAGGAATACATTCTGGCCACCGTGCTCGATCCTCGGTTTAAAGCGTATGTTGTGTCTCTGTTTCCGGCGGACACAAGTCTACAGCGGTGCAAATACCTGCTGGTCAGGAGATTGTCCTCTGAAGAGGACCGTGACATGCCAACAGCTCCACCCTCATTTTCTTCCACATCTATGGCTGCGAGGAAAAAGCTCAGTTTTCCCAAAAGAGGCACTGGCGGGGATGCTGATAACATCTGGTCCGGACTGAAGGACCTGCCAACCATTGCAGACATGTCTACTCTCGCTACATTGGATGCTGTCACAATAGAAAAAATTGTGGATGATTACTTTGCTGACACCATCCAAGTAGACATGTCAGACAGTCCATATTGTTACTGGCAGGAAAAAAAGGCAGTTTGGAAGCCCCTGTACAAACTGGCTCTATTTTATCTGAGTTGTCCCCCCTCCAGTGTGTACTCGGAAAGAGTTTTTAGTGCAGCGGAGAACCTGGTCAGTGAGCGGCGAAGGAGGTTGCTTCCTCATAACGTTGAAAAAATGATGTTTATAAAAATGAATAATCAATTCCTCAATGAAGTACAGCACTGCCCTCCAGATACTACAGAGGGACCTGTGGTTGTGGAGTCCAGCGGGGACGAATTGATAATGTGTGATGAGGAGGAAGTACACACTGTAGGGGGAGAGGAATCAGAGGTTGAGGATGAGGACGACATCTTGCCTCAGTAGACCCTGTTTAGTCTGTACAGGGAGAGATGAATAGCTTTTTTGGTGTGGGGGCCCAAACAAACCAATCATTTCAGCCAAAGTTGTTTGGTAGGCCCTGTCGCTGAAATGATTGGTTTGTTAAAGTGTGCATGTCCTATTTCAACAACATAAGGGTGGGTGTGAGGGCCCAAGGACAATTCCATCTTGGAACTTTTTTTTTTGCATTATATGACCAATCAACAGTCGTTTGCCATGTTCAAAAAGTTAAACCAAATTTAAACAAATTCAAGAAATTAAACCAAAAGTAAAATGCCATGTCATAATTTAAAACAAGAGTTATTGACGTGCTCTAAAACTACTGTATTGTTGTTTATATTTTATAAACACTACACTTGAAAGCTTGAGTCTTTCAATAAAAAAGTAACTGTCCATTGCACGAATATTTGCAACAGGGACAATTTTAGGGTTAAGAAAGTCAACTAATAACACTTCGACGCTGTCTGTCTTTATAAACACTACACTTGGAAGTTGGAGGAGGTATTGTGGCCCCGGCACCAAATTTACTACCGGGGCCACTCCACTGTGCAGTCCATATTTAGGTGTATCAGATATTAAACAACGGTGACAGTTGATGCCCAATTTTTTAATTATATTGTGGCCTCGGTACCAAATTGTGTACCGGGGCCACCACACTACGCAGTCCATACCCTTTTTTGGTGGAATTCTGACCCGTGGAGGGTTTTTTAATTATATTGTGGCCTCGGTACCAAATTGTGTACCGGGCCACCACACTACGCAGTCAAGATAGATAGATGCGTATCATAGATAAAGTACATTCAGTGGTGTGGGGCAAATTGAAAAATATTCAAAATGCACTGACATTATCAAAAACAAGAGGTTGTCACACGCTAAAACTCCAACATGTATATGATGGAGAGGATGGAGGAGCAGCCGTATGTGCAGTGTAATGCAGACCTGTTGAAGGTTTTTTATATATTTTATTGTGGTGCCCAGTGCCCACTCCTCTACGCAGTCCAGATACATTTATTGGTGCGAATCATAAAAGTTCAGGGTTTTTAATATATATTGTGGTGACCCACTCCTCTACGCAGTCCAGGTACATTTATTGGTGCGAATCATACAAGTTGATGGTTTTCTTATTATATATATTGTGGTGACCCACTCCTCTACGCAGTCCAGATACATTTATTGGTGCGAATCATAAAAGTTCAGGGTTTTTAATATATATTGTGGTGACCCACTCCTCTACGCAGTCCAGGTACATTTATTGGTGCGAATCATACAAGTTCAGGGTTTTTAATATATATTGTGGTGACCCACTCCTCTACGCAGTCCAGGTACATTTATTGGTGCGAATCATACAAGTTGATGGTTTTCTTATTATATATATTGTGGTGACCCACTCCTCTACGCAGTCCAGGTACATTTATTGGTGCGAATCATAAAAGTTCAGGGTTTTTAATATATATTGTGGTGACCCACTCCTCTACGCAGTCCAGGTACATTTATTGGTGCGAATCATACAAGTTGATGGTTTTCTTATTATATATATTGTGGTGACCCACTCCTCTACGCAGTCCAGATACATTTATTGGTGCGAATCATAAAAGTTCAGGGTTTTTAATATATATTGTGGTGACCCACTCCTCTACGCAGTCCAGGTACATTTATTGATGCGAATCATACAAGTTGATGGTTTTCTTATTATATATATTGTGGTGACCCACTCCTCTACGCAGTCCAGATACATTTATTGGTGCGAATCATAAAAGTTCAGGGTTTTTAATATATATTGTGGTGACCCACTCCTCTACGCAGTCTAGGTACATTTATTGGTGCGAATCATACAAGTTCAGGGTTTTTAATATATATTGTGGTGACCCACTCCTCTACGCAGTCCAGGTACATTTATTGGTGCGAATCATACAAGTTCAGGGTTTTTAATATATATTGTGGTGACCCACTCCTCTACGCAGTCCAGGTACATTTATTGGTGCGAATCATACAAGTTGATGGTTTTCTTATTATATATATTGTGGTGACCCACTCCTCTACGCAGTCCAGAAAGATACCTCGTTGCAACGTTTTGGACTAATAACTATATTGTGAGGTGTTCAGAATACACTGTAAATTAGTGGAAATGCTTGTTATTGAATGTTATTGAGGTTACTAATAGCATAGGAGTGAAAATAAGCCCAAAAACTTGATTTTTAAACTTTTTATGTTTTTTCCAAAAAAAATCCAAATCCAAAACCTTAAATCCGAACCGAGACCTTTCGTCAAGTGTTTTGCGAGACAAATCCGAACCCCAAAAATAATGAAAATCCGTATCCAAAACACAAAACACGAGACCTCAAAAGTCGCCGGTGCACATCCCTAGTTAGAGGGCGCATTTGGGATAACGAAAAGGGAAAGGTGGCAAAGTAAGCCCAGCCAGTTCCCAGCAACAACAGACGGGGTGGCACAGGCGGTCCATCCTGTCACATCTGGGATATTCAGGCACAATAAAAATAAATAAATCTGTCTTGGGAGATAAACTTGACTGAAGCTGGAGTTCCTAGTAAGAAATAACCTTTAGTGTTAATGGCTGCTCAGGATACACCACTGAATTTGATTGCAGAAGCAGCAGTTGACATAAACAATGACCACATTTGTTGCTTATAATTTTGTAAATATGACAGAGCAGTCTACACAATTGTTATGGGTTGGATTACTCTATATGGATCATAGCACTATATTATGTATTTACATTAAGCTTAATTACAAACTAGTGACAGAAGCAAAGGTATGTGTCCATTGCCTTCATGAGTCATACAGCTTTTTTCTGGTTTTATATTGTAATACAATCTCTTTATCATTAAATCATTATATAGGGAAAATAGCATTTTTTCCAGATTCTTTTTTTTGTTACTTTTACACAATTAATGCAAGCTTATTCATTTGAGATGTAATCAACCACTCTCCCAGTTACACAATATATGTGTAGTTTATTTTAAATTTAAAGGAATGGAAGATCTGTAAATGGAAGCATGTACTTTTTCATATTAAAGGCCTGATTCAAGTTCGGACATATACCCATTTGTGTAGCATATCATTGCCCCAGGGGCGGGCTGGCCCGGGGGGCAGGGGGGCATGCGTCCCCTGGGCTGGTCAGAAACAGTGTGTTTTGGGCCAGTCTCTCCTGCTCGGTGGCTGGTCCCGGGGAGAGACCAGCCATCGAGCAGGAGAGACCGGCCCCCCTCCCGCTCAGTGATAGGCAGAATGTTTGGCCTATCACTGAGCGCTCTTGAGTGACATGGGACACGCACCATGTGATAGGTGCCGTCCCATGTCTGAAGACTGCAGAGCGCTGCGCGGATGGAGAAAGGTAAGTGCGGGGGGGGGGGGTCGGGTGTGCATGCTATACTCTGTGTGTGTGTGTTGGGGCACTATATTGTGTGCCTGTGTGTTGGGGAACTATACTGTGTGTGCTGGGGCACTGACTTGTGTGTTGGGGCACTGTACTGTGTGTCTGTGTGTTGGGGCACTACACTGTGTATGTGTTGGGACACTATACTGTGTGTCTGTGTGTTGGGGCACTATACTGTGTGTGTGTTGGGGCACTATACTGTGTGTGTTGTGGCACTATACTGTGTGTGTGTGTGTGTGTGTGTGTGTGTGTGTGTGTGTGTGTGTGTGTGAGTGTGTGTGTGTGTTGGGGCACTATAATGTGTGTGTGTGTGTGTGTGTGTGTGTGTGTGTGTGTTTTGGGGCACTATACTGTGTGTGTGTGAAGGGGCACTACAGAGTGTGGGGCCAGTGTATTTTGTGTGAGTGAAGGGGCAGTATACTGTGTGTGTGAGTGAGGGGCCAGTATACTGTGTGAATGAGGGGCCATTGTATTGTGTTTGTTATTCTATTTTATTTGTGTTGTGATGATGGGGCAATTTTAATTTAATAGTGGGGCCTATGAAAGTAAGATAGGGTGATTGGACCTTTAATTTAATGCTGGGGTGGTTTGGGATCTATTAATTGAATGTAGCGCTGTTTGGGGAAAATGAGGTCTATTTATTAAAAGTGATTATGAATTATTTAATGCCTGGGATGGTTGTGGCTAATGGTTATATTTATTAAACGTAAATGCTATTTAATTTATTGCTGGGCTGTTTGGAGGGAGGGAAATAGGTTTATTTATTAAATGGGAATGCTATTAAATTTAATGACATGGTTAGTTGGAGGGAAATAGGTATATTTATCAAATGTGAATACTATTATTGGTTGGAGTTTTCTAAATTTTATGTACCCAATTTTTTCTCCAAATAGGGCCTCCAATATTACAGGATCCAGACATGCAGCAAATGAGCTAAAGAAACTAGCAGCCACAAGTGGTGACAGTGACAAGAACAGGTAGGAGAGAGCAGGACAGTCTGCCAAATGTCATGAATCTGGTGGGACAGTCCTCAATTTGGGTGACTGTCTCACTTAGGACGTTGGGAGGTATATCCCGCTTCACCGTGTATTGCTTGTGAAGGCGGAACTGTGTACAACAGTATTGCACACAGTATTGCCTGTGTATTTGTCTAAAATGATAACCATGTTACATTATAGGGGGTTACCCTGTCTAAAGTGCCCAGGCCCCCCAGAGCCTTAATCCAGCTCTGGGCCTGGGCATAAATATATATATATGGATTAAGCAACGCTAGAATAGCCTTTTTTTATATAGATAAATATATATTGTACTAAAAAACACCCTTTAAGGATGGGCCGCTACTTATGGGCCAGTGCTGTGTGCTTGCTCCCCGGGCTAAAGTCTGCCAGCCCTCCCCTGCATTGCCAACACCAAGAACCTTATGTAACTGCACGCAATTGCACGGAATTCATACCAGCTCGAATTTCATACTTAGGATGCCTTGAGACTTGACAGGAGGAATTGGGGAGGGAAGGGGCGGAATAATATATGCCATGTACATCAAGGTCATGTTCAGACAGATGTGGCTAATTCAAATCTTGGTTTTAGAGTAAGTACATTTGTTTAAGGCTGTATTTTTTAAACCTGTCGAATAATAGTGACCCAACCCATGACCCACATGGCATTGTCTTTGTTTACTACCTTTCACGCATGTGTCTTATAGTACAGAACAACTGTACGCTTAGAAGATCTATTTTCAATATGTATTGCACTGTAAGCATTGAAGAGTTATTTATTTAGTTAGATATTTAAAAATAATACATGCAATTTTAAAAACACTCAAATATATGGGTTTGGAAAAAAATATAGTTACATTTCTTGTTTTTGTTTAGTTGGTTTGTTATTATATTGTTACCAGCTGTTATTTTAATTCATGATCATATAAACATAATGTGAGTTCTAATGTGAATTCATTGTAAATACGTATGTAGTAAATGTAATTCAATTGGTTCTAAAAAAAACTTCCAGAATGTTTGTACCATTTATACAAGAGCGTGTTTCAACCAATATTCAAATTGAAAGGAATCTGAAGAAATGTTTGGATTTGAATAACTATGCAAAAGTTGTGCACTGCTTTTATTTATGCCTAATTTGTGTTCCGACTTGAATCAGGCCCTAAGTTTGTACTTTAACTATTATTTTTAACTTCAGAAAAAGGTCTCTCCTACACTGTTCTGGTACAGCCCGTGCTGGGGGAAATCTTTGAGACATCACTTCAGTGATGTCACAGCATTTTCTCTTCAAATAAGGAAGCAGTAGCAGCACATACTCTGAACGTTATGTGCTGTGTTCGGGATACCAGGATCCAAATGAGATGGGCAGCACGGTGGTGTAGTGGTTAGCACTTCTGCCTCACAGCACTAGGGTCAGGAGTTCAATTCCTGACCATCCACTGTGTGGAGTTTGTATGTTTTCCCCATGTTTGTGTGGGTTTCCTCCAGATACTCTGGTTTCTTCCCACAATTCAAAAACATACTTGTAGTTTAATTGGCTGCTTTCAAATTTACCCTAGTCTGTATGTGTCTGTATGTGTCTGTGTGTGTGTGTGTGTTAGGGAATTTAGTGTAAGCTCCAATGGGGCAGGGACTGACGTGAATGTGTGCTCTGTACAGTGCTGTGGAATTAGTGGAGCTATATGTAAATGATGATGATCTAGTTCCCTCTCTGCTTTACACTGCTTTAATTAAAAGCCAGGAGTAAGAGTCCCCCTTTCGGATCTTTCATCTCTCCAAAAATGTCTCTCTAGATTTGTCTGGAACGGTCGGTCTCCCAGGATTAAGCTGGCTCTCTTAAAGAGACCCACCAGAAGTGGTGGTAGGGGTTTCCCGGATTTGAAAATTTACTACTGGGCGGCCCACCTGAGCCATATTGTAGCCTCCTTTGCACCCCCTGCGAAATTGTCGTGGGTCGACATTGAATCCGCCTATCTTAAATTTCCAGTTCTTTCTTGTATTTGGGGTCTCTCAAAACAAGCTAGATCTCCCCTTACTTGCCGATGCCCCACCTTATTATTTTCAGCTACGATCTGGGAGACCTGCCGGCCCCATCTCAAAATCCCGATATCCTCTTTTCCTGTCCTACCTCTTTGGGGTAACCCTGCCTTTCCTCCTGGGCTCTCCTCTGCCTTCTATAGTCCCTGGGTCTCTGCAGGTGTTCGATTTGCAGGGGATCTAATACTTCATGGTGCCTTTATCTCCTGGGATGATCTGCGCTCTAAATTCCCAAGTCTCCATCCTAAATTCTATGAGTATTTCCAGTTACGGCACTTTGTGGGCTCTCTCCTCGGGGGGACTCCTTCCCCCTCTCGTGCTTCCCCCTTTGAAACTTTATGTCTCTCCTCACCTTCGGGTAGGGGCACGATTTCCTATATCTATAGCCTTATTCTTGATGTACTTTTACCTTCGGGCGGTAGGCATGAGAGGGAGTGGGAGAGGGACCTGGGTCCCCCCCCAGAGGAGGATTGCTGGGTAACCATAAGGGAACAGGTTGCCACCAGTTCTATTTCCACTTTAGTTAAGGAGAACGCTTATAAAATATACTATAGATGGTACTACACCCCTGACAAACTTACTAAAATGTTCCCCTCTAGCTCTCCATTATGCTGGCGGGGATGTGGCCAGATGGGTTCTTTCTTACATATCTGGTGGTCCTGCCCTAAAATATCCTCCTTTTGGGACCGAGTTAGGGCCCTCCTCTCCTCCCTCCTTCCGTGCCCCGTCCGGAAAGACCCATGGTCTTTTCTTCTCTGTTACCCTCTGATTGATGATGATAGACAGTCTGCGAAATTGGCATCCCATGTCCTTGCAGCTGCACGATGCCTAGTAGCTAAGTCATGGAAACAAGTTGAACCCCCCACTATGGCGGCTCTGCGATCCTATATTTGGTTCATTGCACGGATGGAACAGATTACATACCACCTTCACGATAAGGACGATAAATTCCACCAGATTTGGGCTCCTTGGCTTTACTTATAACCCCTTAGCTCCTGCACCTACTCCTTCCTGTTAAGTGATGGGCATAGGGGACCTGACTCCTGAAGCGGTTACCCCTGTCCCAAATACCCAGGTAATACTCTCTACTGAACTTCTTTTATTGAAAAAAATAAATAAGATAAAGGAAAGAATGTTCTCTTTTTATTTTTATTATTTATCTATTTTCTTTAGGTGACGACCAGTGCCCCCCCTCCCCCCTCCCTTATCCCCCTCTATACTATTATAAAATGTTATTGATGTTTGAATATCCTGAGTAACAATGGTATACTTATTGTTTCCTCAATGGCATTCTGTTGATGTCTTGCATATCCATTACTTAATTTTCTGTTACATTGTTATTTATTCATGTCTTGCTTTGCTTCCTGTTTTGTTTTGGGTTCTTTTCTACTTCCGCAATGCACTAATTTGTTGACTCGTATCTGTATATCATTGCGATTTCTCAAAATAAATAGTTAAAAAAAAAAAAAAAAAAGCCAGAAGTAGTCATGTAAGCTCCAATGCAACCTTTTTTTGCCTGTTATTTTGAAATGTCAGGTCAGAATATAAAAGGGCAACAGTTTTAAAACAGTGGGTGGTTGGCAATTATTTAAGGATTATTTATAATTTCCACACTAGGTCCTCTACTGTCTTGGACTCCCACTGTTTGGACATGTATTTGTCTAGTACGAGATTTAGGGGTAAATATATCAAGGTTCAATTATTTCAGCGTGTTAAAATAGTGGCAAATCGCGGGTGATAACCCGCGAATTTGGTAAAAATTTTCTCAAATGTATCAAGCTGCGTATTTTTACCCTGATCTTCAAAATCGCTGGTCATCTCTTGCGCTTTGCTGCGATGTAAAACACTCCTGTGTTAGCTAACTCTCCTGTGTTGTAGCAGCGTGTTGTATATAGCCTGTTTGAAAGCAAACTCTCCTGAGTTTGCTTAATCGCAGCTTCATACATTTGAGACCTGTGTAGCTGGAGTGATAAACAGTTGAGAGTTTGATCTCTATCGATTTTGACAGAAGCACAACTCTGGCGATTTTACATGAAATCTCAGCTTCATACATCTACAAGTTTCAACTCTCCCGAGAAAATCACTGGATTTGCAAAATCGGACCTTGATACATTTACCCCTTAGTTGTCTATTTATAAAGAATATTCTTAAGATTTAGATGTCTATGTATTCAGGGACACCCATAACACTGAGGATACATGACACTAGAGCTTATAATTTGGATGTAATCAGTGGGTATGCTCCTAGAAATATTCACCAGGATAGATGAAAAGACTAACTTTTGATGAAAAGACCAAGTTTAGGATCACCAGATGCAGAAATGATTGTGATAATCTGGTGGATGTCTGTACATTTTCATAAAAAAACTACTTGTAAGAAAGTGTTAAATCTATCTAGCTACATACATTACAATGTGATCAACCCATCCAGGTACAGTAGATTATTAGTACAGTGAGATAAAATGCACTTTAGATATCTCTGCTGCACAACTTCCACAATAAACTAAGCTATTATGCCTGTTTAAATATATGCTTCAACTTGGTTTTTTGTTGTTGTGTATTTTTTTCCAGTAGTTAAAAAAGCTTCAAGTGTTTGATGACCAGTAAACATTTCAAAAGTTATATCTAGTTTAAGAATCCACTTAAGCTGTATTAGATTCAGATGTGAAAGTGCACACAGCTGCGGTTGTGGTTAAAAAACATTTTTATCCGTAAATTGTTACGCTTCTTTGTAGCTTTCCACACTGTTCCATCACGCGGCACATTTTTAGGAATTCTATGTGACCGTAGATGGATAAGAATCATCTATCTTTACAGTAGTCAGAATGCTGCTTAGTGCGTCATCACAGACAGGTGACACAGAACAATGTGACAGAAGATCGGTAAGAAGGAAAAAAAACACCACAAAATGTTAAAACGGGTTTTGCAATTTAAATATGTATTTTACTAAATACCTTCCCTTCCCAATAATAGTACTTTGGTGGGTCTCCGAATCTTAAAGCCCCCATAATGCACTGTATTTAGCAGGGTACCAGCACTTACATATAAAGAGGACCTCTGCCAATCTGCTTTGGCGAGGCTTGGTTCTCTCAGAACCTGGGGAAATCCAACATAGCATCTGTATTTGAAAACTGGTATGGCGAATCTGCCATGCTACAAAGAGAACCGAGTTAGCACTACTGTTGTTTGCAATTTGTTTTAATACTTTTATTCTGATGCTTATATTAGATATGTGGTTCCCAGGTTTGTGGTGTCAAATTTCTACATCCACAGATGCTGCATGATTCATTTTTTTGGACACAGCAATGTTGAAATATTGTAATAAAGTAAAACATTATCCAAAGTAAAGATGAGCGCACTCGGATTTATGAAATCCGAGCCCACCCGAACGTTGCCGATCCGAGTCGGATCCGAGACAGATCCGGGTATTGGCGCCAAATTCAAATCTGAAACTGAGGCTCTGACTCATAATCCCATTGTCGGATCTCGCGATACTCGGATCTTATAAAATCCCCGCTAGTCGCCGCCATCTTCACTCGGGCATTAATCAGGGTAGAGGGAGGGTGTGTTAGGTGGTCCTCTGTCCTGCTATATCTCGTGCTGTTCAGTTAAGTTCTGTGCTGTTCAGTTAAGTTCTGTGCTGTGCTGTGCTCAGTCCAGTGGTGCTGTGTCCTGTGCTCTGTCCTTCTGAGGTCAGTGGTGCTGCTGAGTCCTGTGCTGTGTCCTGTTCAGTCCAGTGGTGCTGTGTCCTGTGCTCTGTGCTTCTAAGGGCATAGTTATTTCCCCATTATTCCCAAGTTTTTAAAAAATAAATAAAAAGTTATAAAAAAAATTAAAATAAAATTTTTTAAAAGAAAATAATTATAACCAAATTTGCAAAACCAATCCAGCAGTATATAAGCCCATTGGTACTGCAATATTACCAAGTTCACACATTCAGCAGTAAAAGTCAAGTGGTACTGCTATTACAAAGTTCACTGATTCAGCAGTGTATAAGTCCAGTGGTACTGCTATTACAAAGTTCACTGATTCAGCAGTATAAGTCCAGTGGTACTGCTATTACAAAGTTCACTGATTCAGCAGTGTATAAGTCCAGTGGTATTGCTATTACAAAGTTCACTGATTCAGCAGTATAAGTCCAGTGGTACTGCTATTACAAAGTTCACTGATTCAGCAGTGTATAAGTCCAGTGGTACTGCTATTACAAAGTTTACCGATTCAGCAGTATAAGTCCAGTGGTACTGCTATTACAAAGTTCACTGATTCAGCAGTATAAGTCCAGTGCTACTCTCCTGTGCCGCATATAATTTTTAAAGGCTTTCCCGAGTGTGTGTGGCTTAGGGGTATGCTCTCTTGTGCTACATATAATGGAAAACCAAAATTTGGAGGATAAAGTAGGGAAAGATCAAGACCCACTTCCTCCTAATGCTGAAGCTGCTGCCACTAGTCATGACATAGACGATGAAATGCCATCAACGTCGTCTGGCAAGCCCGATGCCCAATCTCCTAGTACAGGGCATGTAAAATCCAAAAAGCCCAAGTTCTCCAAAAATAGCAAAAAGAGAAACTTAAAATCATCTGAGGAGAAACGTAAAGTTGGCAATATGCCATTTACGACACGTAGTGGCAAGGAACGGCTTAGGCCCTGGCCCGTGTTCATGACTAGTGGTCCAGCTTCACCCAAGGATCTAAGCCCTCCTCCTCCCCACCTCTACAAAAAATTTAAGAGAGTTATGCTGTCAGCAACAACAACAAAACAGCAAAGAACTCTGCTTTCTAAACAGATGACATCACAAATCCCCAAGGCGAGTCCAAGGGTGTTGTTGGTTGTGAACCCTGACCTTCCCATCACTGTACGGGAAGAGGTGACTCCATCCAGCATTTGCAGCACGCCCTCTGCATATGCTGGAAGGATCACCCACAGTCCAGTTACAGATTTGGCTAATGAAGGTGTGAATGTTGTACACCGGGAGGAGGATATTGATGTAGCTGGCGCTGAGGAGGATGTTGATGATTATAATGCAGACAGATACCAAACTGCCTTTGTCCATTTCTTTGTATATTTGAATTTCTAGTTCTACAGTCTATGCAGGCTGCTTTATTTATATTCAACTACAAGTGTAGGGCGGGGGGGCATAGATAGCCACCAAAGTAATGTGGTCCATTTAATTTCACTTTCTAGCTCCACAGTCTGTGCAGCCTGCTTTTTTTATCTTCAAAGTATTTATATTTACAAGCCTTGCAATCTAAATTAACTAGAGGTAGTGACGTGGTAGAACTCCAAAAGGCAGTTTGGAAGCCCCTGTACAAACTGGCTCTATGTTTTAACTGAGTTGTCCCCCCTCCAGTGTGTACTCGGAAAGAGTTTTTAGTGCAGCGGGGAACCTGGTCAGTGAGCGGCGAAGGAGGTTGCTTCCTCACAACGTTGAAAAAATGATGTTTATAAAAATGAATAATCAATTCCTCAATGAAGTACAGCACTGCCCTCCAGACAGTACAGAGGGACCTGTGGTTGTGGAGTCCAGCGGGGACGAATTGATAATGTGTGAGGAGGAGGAAGTACACACTGTAGGGGGAGAGGAATCAGAGGTTGAGGATGAGGACGACATCTTTCCTCAGTAGAGCCTGTTTAGTTTGTACAGGGAGAGATGAATTGTTTTCATGGTGTGGGGGCCCAAACAAACCAATCATTTCAGCCACAGTTGTTTGGTAGGCCCTGTCGCTGAAATGATTGGTTTGTTAAAGTGTGCATGTCCTATTTCAACAACATAAGGGTGGGTGGGAGGGCCCAAGGACAATTCCATCTTGCAACTCTTTTTTTGGCATTATGTGACCATTCAACAGTCGTTTGCCATGTTCAAAAAGTAAAAGAAAATGCCAACAAATTCAATAAATTAAATCAAAAGTTAAATGCCCTGTCATTATTTAAAACAAGAGGTTTTGACGTGCTAGAATTAGTGTAGTGTTAAGATGTTATAAACACTACACTTGGAACTTGGAGGAGGTATTGTGGCCCCGGTATCAAATTGGGTACCGGGGCCACCCCACTACGCAGTCCAGATACTTGTTTGGTGGAATTCAGACCAGTTGAGGGTGTATTTATTTTATTGTGGCCCCGGCATCAAATTGGGTACCGGGGCCACCCCACTACGCAGTCCAGATACTTGTTTGGTGGAATTCAGACCAGTTGAGGGTTTTATTATTATATTGTGGGGACCACTCTATACCACACTACCACTCTATACCACTCTATTTAATACTTTAATTCTATTTAATACTTTAATTCTATTACTAATTGCCATAAAGAGGAACTGCCGCTTCTATTTAATACTTTAATTCTATTAGTAGTTACCATAAAGAGGAACAAATTAAACAAATTTTACCAAAAGTATAATATGACTTACAAACACTACACTTGAAAGATGGTGCCTTTAAATGAAAAAGTCAGTCTTCATTGCACGACTATGTGCAACAGGGACAGTTTTTTGGTTTACAAAGTCAACCAATAACACTTCGACCCTGTCTGTCTTTAACATACTTGATGGGATCTCAATGACGAATGGTCTGTACCATGGTTGGAGGAGGTATTGTGGCCCCGGTACCAAATTGGGTACCGGGGCCACTCCACTATGCAGTCCAGATAGAGGTGTATCAGATATTAAACAACGTTGACTGTTGCTGCAAAATATTTAAATAATATTGTGGGGAACACTACACTATGCAGTCCATAAACTTTTTGGGTGGAATTCAGACCCGTGTAGGGTTTTTTTAATAATATAGTGGTGACCCACTCCTCTACGCAGTCCAGGTACATTATTGGTGCGAATCATACAAGTTCAGGGTTTTTAATTTATATTGTTGTGACCCACTCCTCTACGCAGTCCAGGTACATTATTCGGTGCGATTCATACCAGTTGATGGTTTTCTTATTATATATATTGTGGTGACCCACTCCTCTACGCAGTCCAGGTACATTATTGGTGCGAATCATACAAGTTCAGGGTTTTTAATTTATATTGTGGTGACCCACTCCTCTACGCAGTCCAGGTACATTATTGGTGCGAATCATACAAGTTCAGGGTTTTTAATTTATATTGTGGTGACCCACTCCTCTACGCAGTCCAGGTACATTATTGGTGCGAATCATACAAGTTCAGGGTTTTTAATTTATATTGTGGTGACCCACTCCTCTACGCAGTCCAGGTACATTATTCGGTGCGATTCATACCAGTTGATGGTTTTCTTATTATATATATTGTGGTGACCCACTCCTCTACGCAGTCCAGGTACATTATTGGTGCGAATCATACAAGTTCAGGGTTTTTAATTTATATTGTGGTGACCCACTCCTCTATGCAGTCCAGGTACATTATTCGGTGCGATTCATACCAGTTGATGGTTTTCTTATTATATAGATTGTGGTGACCCACTCCTCTACGCAGTCCAGGTACATTATTCGGTGCGATTCATACCAGTTGATGGTTTTCTTATTATATATATTGTGGTGACCCACTCCTCTACGCAGTCCAGGTACATTATTTGTGCGAATCATACAAGTTCAGGGTTTTTAATTTATATTGTGGTGACCCACTCCTCTACGCAGTCCAGGTACATTTTTCGGTGCGATTCATACCAGTTGATGGTTTTCTTATTATATATATTGTGGTGACCCACTCCTCTACGCAGTCCAGGTACATTATTGGTGCGAATCATACAAGTTCAGGGTTTTTAATTTATATTGTGGTGACCCACTCCTCTACGCAGTCCAGGTACATTATTCGGTGCGATTCATACCAGTTGATGGTTTTCTTATTATATATATTGTGGTGACCCACTCCTCTACGCAGTCCAGGTACATTATTGGTGCGAATCATACAAGTTCAGGGTTTTTAATTTATATTGTGGTGACCCACTCCTCTACGCAGTCCAGGTACATTATTGGTGCGATTCATACCAGTTGATGGTTTTCTTTTTATATATATATATTGTGGTGACCCACTCTTTTACGTAGTCCAGGTACATTATTGGTGCGAATCATACAAGTTCAGGGTTTTTAATTTATATTGTGGTGACCCACTCCTCTACGCAGTCCAGGTACATTATTGGTGCGAATCATACAAGTTCAGGGTTTTTAATTTATATTGTGGTGACCCACCCCTCTACGCAGTCCAGGTACATTATTGGTGCGAATCATACAAGTTCAGGGTTTTTAATTTATATTGTGGTGACCCACTCCTCTACGCAGTCCAGGTACATTATTGGTGCGAATCATACAAGTTCAGGGTTTTTAATTTATATTGTGGTGACCCACTCCTCTATGCAGTCCAGGTACATTATTCTGGGGGGATTCATACCAGTTGATGGTTTTCTTATTATATATATTGTGGTGACCCACTCCTCTACGCAGTCCAGGTACATTATTGGTGCGAATCATACAAGTTCAGGGTTTTTAATTTATTTTGTGGTGGCCCACTCCTCTACGCAGTCCAGGTACATTATTCGGTGCGATTCATACCAGTTGATGGTTTTCTTATTATATATATTGTGGTGACCCACTCCTCCACGCAGTCCAGGTACATTATTGGTGCGAATCATACAAGTTCAGGGTTTTTAATTTATATTGTGGTGACCCACTCCTCTACGCAGTCCAGGTACATGTTTTGGTGCGATTAAGACCAGTTGATGGTTTTCTTATTATATTGTGGGGACCACTCCACTACGCAGTCCAGAAAGATACCTCGTTGCAACGTTTTGGACTAATAACTATATTGTGAGGTGTTCAGAATACACGGTAAATTAGTGGAAATGCTTGTTATTGAATGTTATTGAGGTCAATAATAGCGTAGGAGTGAAAATAAGCCCAAAAACTTGATTTTTTAACTTTTTATGCTTTTTTCAAAAAAAATCCGAATCCAAAACCTTAAATCCGAACCAAAACCTTTCGGCAGGTGTTTTGTGAAACAAATCCGAACCCAAAACATCGAGAAAATCCGGATCCAAAACACAAAACACGAGACCTCAAAAGTCGCTGGTGCACATCCCTAATCATAAGTAAATAAATCAAAGGTCAAAAAAAAAGTGAATTAGAGCTATTTTATGTAATGCACTCATTACATTTTATATGGAATCTCTTTCTTATATTCACTATATTTAAGAGTTCTTCCATGTTACCTCTGAATTCCTGTGACACTATCAGCTTGGCATAATAACTCATATACACAGCGATCAGCTACAACATTAAAACCACCTGCGTGTACATCCACCTTGTGCCGCCAAAACAGTTCTGACCCATTGAGGCATGGTCACCCCAAGACCTCTGAAGGTGTCCTGTGGTATCTGGCACCAAGATGTTTGCAGCGCATCCTTCAAATCCTTTAAGTTGCAAGATGGGGCTTTATGGCAACACCTTGAACTCTTTGTCATGTTCTTCAAACCATTCCTGAACAATTTTTACAGTGTGGCAGGGTGTATTATCCTGCTGAAAGTGGTCACTGCTATCAAGGTATACCGGTGCCATAAATGGGTGTACTTGGTCTGTAACAATGTTTAGGTAGGTGGTATGTGTCAAAGTAAAATCCACATGAATGCCACGACCCAAGGTTTCCCAGAAGAACATTGCCCAGAGCATCACACACATTGCCTCCACCGACTTGCCTCCTTCCCATAGTGCATCCTGATGCTATCTCTTCCCCAGGTAAATGATGCACACACACCTGGCTGTCCTCATGATGTAAAGTAAAATATGATTCATCAGACTAGGCCACCTTCTTTCATTGCTCTAGGATCCAGTTCTGGTACTAACGTGCCCATTATAGGCCCTTTTGGTGGTGGACAATGGTCAGCATTGGCACTATGACCAGTCCTCGGCTATGCAGCTCCATATGTAGCAAGTTGCGATGCACTGTGTTCTGACACCTTTCTATTATAGCTAGCATTACTTTTTTCAGCAACTTGTGCTACAGTAGCTCTTCTGCGGGACTGGATCATATGGGCTAGGCTTTGCGCCCCACGAGTATCAATTAGCCTTGTGCGCCCATGACCCTTGGGCGCACAAGGCACAAGGTCAGTTCACCAGTTGTCCTTCCTTGAATCACTTTTGGTAGGTACTAACCACTGCATACCATTAACACCCCCCAATAGCTTATGTTTTGGAGCTGCTCTAACCATCACAATTTGGCCCGAGTCAAAGTCGCTCAGATCCTTACGCTTGTTAATTTTTCCTGTTCCAACACAGCAACTTCAAGAACTGACTGTTCATTCCTGCCTAATATATCCCAATGTTATTCACGTCACTTGTGGGTGGTTTTAATGTTGTGGCAAATATGGTGTATATCCTCCTCTCACAATGGTTAGGAATTGCTGTAGTGTGTATCTAACCATAAATATTTATGTATTTTATCTTTAAATAAATTTGCTACAATATCTACCTTGACTTAATGACTTTTTAAATAAACTATTGTTATAAAAGTTTTGTGTCCAGGTTAAACCTTTTAATTTGTATAATATGGACTTATGCTGATCCGCAAAATTTGGGGCAAACTAGGGGCCTGAGTCATTAAGGAGACCAAAGCCAGGTTGCATTGGAGGGGGAGGCAAATTTTAAATGTGGGGACAGATTTATAGTTGGGATAGAACATTTTCTACATCAACTTTAAATTTCAGTGCAAAAATAGAGCTATCAAGTATTTGTGTGTTAGATGAAAAAACAGCCATTTGTTTCCTTATGTGCAAAATAACAAACTCATTTTCACCCTTTGCATTGTAACATGGTTTGTCCCAGAGAACATTTTTTTGCCTTGCTCTCCTTAATGATTTAGGCCCTAAATGTCTTTAAGGTGTGCAACCGTTTCTATACTATAATACTGTTTCCTTTTTTACATTGAAGTAAACTTAACGTATCACTAAGATTTAAGAGCTAGTAATATTTGCAAATATAAATAGAAAGACAGGAATTTACCAAAACAGATGATATTTAATCTTTGACCTTCTTCCATTTTTTGCTAAGCAAATCAGACTTTCTGTCAGGGAACCTATTGAAGGTTACTGCAGATAGCCTAAATTAAAGGGGCAGTATTCACATTAAAATATATAAAAATAATATAGTTATATCTAAATTGCACTTCATAAAGGATCTCCACCTAAAGCAAACATCTAGGGTATATTTACTAAACTGTGGATTTGAAAAAAGTGGAGTTGTTGTCTATAGCAACAAATCAGTTTCTAGGGCCTGATTCATTAAGGATCTTAACTTGAGAAACTTCTTATTTCAGTCTCCTGGACAAAACCATGTTACAATGCAAGGGGTGCAAATTAGTATTCTGTTTTGCACATAAGCTAAATACTGACTGTTGTTTCATGTAGCACACAAATATCAATTTTAAATTTCAGTGTACAAATAAGCTATCAAGTATTTGTGTGCTACATGAAAAAACAGTCAGTATTTAACTTATGTGCAAAACAAAATACTAATTTGGACCCCTTGCGTTGTAACATGGCTTTGTCCAGGAGACTGAAATAAGAAGTTCCTCAAGTTAAGATCCTTAATGAATCAGGCCCCTAGTTATCATTTAGTACATTCTACAAAATGACAGCTAGAATCTGATTGGTTGTTATAGGCAACATCTCTACTTTTTTAAACCTGCAGTTTAATAATTATACCACCTAGAGTTCCAGGGGCGAGCGCAGAATTTAGAAGGGGGGGTTTCCGCGCCCCCGGTAAAAAAATAATATTGCGATTGGGAGCTGCTGCGCATGCGCAGCAGCTCCATTTCGGCGAGTCTAAAATCTACAGCAGCCGCGGCGCTGTCAAACAGCATCCGCGGCAGTGCTGTATTATACTACAATACAGCACTGCCGCGGACGCTTCTTTGACAGCGCCGCGCTGCTGTACAGTACCGTTGGTTCGCGGAGGGGAGGGGTTTCTGGAGAACCAGAAACCCCCCCTGGGTGCGCCACTGAGTTCTATAAAATTCCTTGTTTACATTGACATAAAGGATTGCCATGTAATTTATAATAATCCAATTTTCTTTTCTTTTCTGTACTCCCTCCCCTCTCCCATTTATTCTGTAAAATCTTACTAAAACTTAATTAAAAAGAAAAAAAGGATTGCCATGTAAATAACATTTCCCATAAGTCTATGAAAATTATTCCTATGGAGTAGCTTAATTATTTCCCTTACTGTTCTCAGTGTTTCTTTGAGAGTATTATTAAAGCAAATATATTAATATAACAGGCCTGTGTTGTAACATTTAATACAGCCACAAATTATACATTGTTTACTCAGCAGACAATAACAGGATGAGGAAAGCAGAAATCCCTTTTACTCTCCTAACTTAATGACTGTAAAGTAACCCCAAATGCTCATAGGTGCAAGGATACATAATGTGCACAGACACATGCATACAGTAATTGCATACACATATGCATGAGCAAACAATTAAGGTAACAAAGTGCAAAAGTGGAAAACCACAGCGGAAATGCTCACGTAATCACTGTTGTGCAATTGCATTTGTTTTTATGGTTTTGGGATTTTTTAGTCCAAAATGGCAAAAAGATTGCACTGTCTGTTTGGAGGAGATAGGCATATTGTAAGCGTTATTTAAGTTCGGGCAACAGTATTATTTAATTTACATAAAGGATAGGGGATTGTACATATATTGGAGTGTGACCTGCTTTGTTGAAGAGCATACAGACTCTCTTTCCCCAAAAGCAATTGGATTTTTATAACCAATTTTATATTTACCTTGGCATGCATTCCGATGTGCAATTCAACCACTGTAATAAAGAAAAAAAACTATAAAGGCAGTTTCAATGTCCCCTCACTGCCATGAACTGTAATACCTAACTAAGGCTAAACTGAGCAGTGTTTTAGGGGAACAACAGAAAAATGGAACTACTGTAGGGGGTGGCCCTAACGTGAAGGTAAGTGACTGCTGTGTTGTTTTTTACATTTTGGACCATTGTCAGGTTTATCTGCAATTCTGCAAAGCTAGGCACATATTACATTTACGGTGGTGTTTACAAAGACTGCAAAGTACCTGTATAAAATGAAATGCTCATGCTGACAAGTAGATGTACTTTTGTTCATAATCATACAAACACTATAAAGATTATGTACCGTACTAGACATCTTGTAAATCCCCCAAAAGGAAAGAAGCAGAACGGGGTAGGGAAGGGTCAAGCGTAAACCGAGTACTGTAATGCTGTGCTCAATTAAGGAAGACCTGGATGCATATGCATATACACCTGTTTGGAGGTGTATCTTTGGCTGCTGTTGGAAGGTTGGTGCACTTGCATGCAGTGATGGGGATGACAATCAGCAGCACTAGCCCACTTCTTTCGATTGGTTGATACTCCAGGCTTAAACCTGGCGCATATGCTAATGTTTTATAACTGGATGCATCTTGAGATATGTGTAAGCAAATGCACCTTTTCATCTGTGCGCCTTCATCTTCCTTATGTGTAAATCATCATGAGCCTATATGTATAATTCAGGTGCAAATTGTCAAGAACCCAACTCGAGTATCACGGTCTCAAGCGATAGCAGGTCTTTACGATGCGAATCCTAGGATCTGCACAGTTTAGCGCTACACCAACAGGGCGCGAAGTCTAACGAGCAGACGGTGTTCACCAGGAACTGCCGCAAAGCAGTATGGTCTTAGCTGCATCTGCTCGCAGGTCGCGGCCCCTGCCAGAGTACTCAGCGAGACCCTCTTGGGAAGTCAGGAGACAAAGGGACAGTAGGATTACCGGAACAGCTGAAGGAACGCCAGCTCTGTAGAACGGGAATGGATCTGTAGGTATTAGTTGGAGCCTGAGCTCAGGAGACCAGCAGGTAGGATAGCAGGTACTTGAATAGAGTGTCAGTTTTGCAGACGAGTAGAGTAGCAGGTGCTTGAAAAGAGTGTCAGCTTTACAGACGACTAAAGTAGCAGGTACTTGAATGGAGTGTCAGTTTTGCAGATGAGTAGAGTAGCAGGTACTTGAATAGAGTGTCAGCTTTGCAGACGAGTAAAGTAGAATAGTTGGTACCTGAGTGGAGTGTTAGCTTTGCAGATGAGTAGAATAGCAGGTACTTCAATAGAGTGTCAGCTTTGCAGACGAGTAGAGTAGCAGGTACTTAAATGGAGTGTCAGCTTTGCAGACAAGTAGAGTAGCAGGTACTTGAATGGAGTGTCAGCTTTGCAGACAAGTAAAATAGAATAGTCGATACCTGAGTGGAGTGTCAGCTTTGCAGACGAGTAGAGTAGCAGGTACTTGAATAGAGTGTCAGCTTTGCAGACAAGTAGAATAGCAGGTACTTGAATGGAGTGTCAGCTTTGCAGACAAGTAGAGTAGCAGGTACTTGAATGGAGTGTCAGCTTTGCAGACAAGTAAAATAGAATAGTCGATACCTGAGTGGAGTGTCAGCTTTGCAGATGAGTAGAGTAGCAGGTACTTGAATAGAGTGTCAGCTTTGCAGACAAGTAGAGTAGCAGGTACTTGAATGGAGTGTCAGCTTTGCAGACAAGTAGAGTAGCAGGTACTTGAATGGAGTGTCATCTTTGCAGACGAGTAGAGTAGCAGGTACTTGAATGGAGTGTCATCTTTGCAGAAGAGTAGAGTAGCAGGTACTTGAATAGAGTGTCAGCTTTACAGACGAGTAAAGTAGAATAGTCGGTACCTGAGGGGAGTGTCAGCTTTGCAGACAAGTAGAGTAGCAAGTACTTGAATAGAGTGTCAGCTTTGCAGATGAGTAGAGTAGCAGGTACTTGAATAGAGTGTCAGCTTTGCAGACGAGTAAAGTAGAATAGTCGGTACCTGAGTGGAGTGTCAGCTTTGCAGATGAGTAGAGTAGCAGGTACTTGAATAGAGTGTCAGCTTTGCAGACGAGTAAAGTAGAATAGTCGGTACCTGAGTGGAGTGTCAGCTTTGCAGACGAGTAGAGTAGCAGGTACTTGAATAGAGTGTCAGCTTTGCAGACGAGTAGAGTAGATACAGAGTAGCCACGTCTTAGACACCCAAAGGCAACTGAGGAACAGGCACTGAGTGAATGGAGGAAGTGCCTTTTGTATTTGGAGCCAAAATTGCCTTGCCAATGAGGAGACAGCCATAGGTTTTATAAATCGCGGGTCGCATGCGCAGACCCGAATCCAGGATGGCGGCGCCCGGGACCAGGGCTGCCCAGAGGGTGGGGGGGCGGGTAACATTTTACCCGGGCCCGGGCTTGCCAGGGGGCCCGGGCCGGGTCCTCGCGTGCTAATTTTTTAAAAAAAAATTCAATTGTTTTTTTTTTTTGCTTGTTTTTTTTAATTTCATCATTGGCGTCGTTGGTGGGGGGAGTTGGAATGAAAAAAAAAAAAAAAAAAGAATCATACTCACGTGATCGGCGCCGCGTCCCTCATTCCTCTCTTCTCCATTCACCCTGACTGCCGGGCGTGACGTCATCAAGTCACGCCCGTCAGTCATTGAGGAGTGCCAGACCAGACCAGAAGTAAGAAGAGAAGACAGAAGAAAGAAGAGAAGAGAAGAAAAGAAAAGAAAGAAGCTAACAAAAGGTAAGTAAAGAAACGGAGAGGCAAGGGGAGGGAAACAGAAAGGGACAGTGCTATAAAGAAGAGGGAGTAAAAAAGCAGGGGAGAGAGGCTGAGAGTAAAACAAGAAGGGGAGTGAAGCACTAATTAAAAAAAAGGGGGAGAGAAGCACTAATTTAAAAAAAAAAGGGGAGAGAAGCACTAATTAAAAAAAAGAGGAGAGGAGCACTAATTTAAAAAAAAGGGGGAGAGAAGCACTAATTAAAAAAAAAAGGGGAGATAAGCACTAATTAAAAAAAAAAGGGGAGAGGCACAGAGTGAAAAAGAAGGGGGGAAAGCAGCATGGAGGGCGCAGTGTGAGTATAAGGGGGCACAGTGTAGTTGTGATGAAGGGGCACAGTATTGTGTGTGTGATGGCACAGGGGGCTTGTTGCAATGTAGTGTGTGTGAGGTAGGTGGTGGCTAATTAATGGGCGCAATTTGTTTGTAGGGTGATGGTGGGGCAATTTAATAGTGGGGACTATTAATTTAAGATGCAGTGGTTTGGGGGCTATTGAATATGGGGGTGAGTTTAGGGAGAATGAGGTCTATTTATTAAATGTGACTATGAGTTATTCAATGGCAGTGATGATTGCGGGATATAGGTATTGCTGTTTGCAGGAAGGGAATAGGTTTATTTATTAAATGTAATTACTATAATTTTAATGTTGGGGCTGGAGGAAGGCTGGCTGTAATTTTCTAAATGTAGCCATTTTTTTTTCCAAATAGGTCCTTCAACATTCCAGGATCCGGACAAGCCGCAACTAAAGAAAGCCACAGGTGGAGAGAGCCACAGGTGGAGAAAGTGAGAAGAACAGGTAGGAGAGAGCAGCACAGTGTGTGAAATGTTGTGATTCTAGTAGGGACAATACCAATTTTTGGTGAATGTTGTGCCCAATGTAAGGTGCAGGCCAAGACTGAACTCTCTGTGTACACACTGCATTGTTTCTATACTACACTGTGGTGCTAGATGTCCTGAAAGTCAAGAGTGCTTGGACATATGTGACGCTCGGGCGAATTGAGAGTCTAGTGATTTTGATGTTAGCCACACCCCAATGGCGCATTTGCCACGCCCCAAATGCATGACCGGCGGCGCAAATTTTTTTTGCATGCTCAACTATAAGGGGGGCCCCATGAATTTGTTGTACCGGGGCCCTGAATTCCTCTTGGCAGCCCTGCCCGGGACCGAGCGGAGCGCCGGAGCGAGGTAAGATTGCCCGGGGTCGGGTGGGCTGCCCGATACCCCGGCGAGTGACATCGAGTATTTAAAGAGACAAGAAAGAGGCACATGATCTTTTGAAATTACCTATCAAAGTTGAGCACCAGGCTTACATTTGATATGTTTTATTTATTGGATTGTAAGTAAAGCATTAATTTCATGAAAATGTTTGCCAAGAGAACAGTGTTACATCAGTATCCATTCATGCAGCTATACACTGTAACACACCATGTCCAATTATTCATGATGTTTGGTTTGCCAGCTTGCTATTCATTAAATAGCCATTACAGTACAATAAATTTAATCATCGCTTGATGAATTCTGTAGACCGTCTGAGTTAAGAAATGGGTTAAAACCAGGCATTTTATAAATATTAGCATTTTGAGGTCTGAAAAGAGCCGAATGAATATTCAGTTTAGAGTACAGGTTGTAAGAAAATAAACTGTATGTGATTTATAGATAATGCCATATGGTAACTGTATCATACAAGCAAAACAGAGGGCTGTGGGATTAGTTTAATAAACGTCAAGCTTGTTTCAATTCCTACAATAGATTATAAAACAGCTTAAAAGCAAGAGTGTGTGTTACAGTACACTGGACAAGCTAAATTCTATTTTAGTATTTCAAATCTACAAAGTCATTACTACTTTTTAATGTTTTAGCTATAATAAAAAAAAAAATCACTAAAATACGTAGCTACTACAGATTAGGTTTAGAGTTTCTTGCAATTACAAAAAACAAAAAAAATATCAAAATGTAAAAACTGTAAATTAACTCTGTTAAGCATGTGGATATGCAACAACAGGTAATGCATGGTTGAAGTTACCTGTTTGCAATGTAATTAAGGAATGTCACAATTGATATAGCATAACTTGTGTCCAAATTCCACTTTAATACTTGAATACTTAGAAAACAAGTAAGCCAGAGTTAGATCTGAAAAAATATCACAGCTTGAGTGAAACCCTTCTGGTGCTGGTATTGTGAGACCACTTAATAGGGGTTTCCTGTTGTCGTGCGGTACCCCACTCGCTTTTACCTCCTCTCAGCTATGGCGTCGGTGTGGCATCCGCAACCAGGGGGTCCCCTGAATTCTCAAGTGGTCATTAGTGGCAGTGCAGTGCAATATTAAATAAATATTGGACTCCTTTTAATTCCTTCTTCTCCAGCACAGGTCACAATGGTTGCAGAGAAATTTTGTTTGATATCTCCAACTCCTCTAGTACACGCTTAGCAGCAACAACATAGTTCTGGCCGTTCACATACCCGATGTTGTGAATGAAGTTATTACACACCAAACAGTCAGATTAATCATGTATAGAGGCACACAGTAGGTATGGACCAGATGCTCTTGCACTCTCCTTGTGCACTCCATCTCCTACCTCAGGGACTCTCCTCTACACCTGCAGCCACGCTGCTGTCATGCAGTGACACCCTTTCACAGTACGGGGGTATTTTCCAAGGGGACTCTCCTCCTGCTGCTCCACATCCAGGGAGCTTCCATCATATTCTACTTGATGCTAACAGCAGTTTGCTTCAGGTATTACACACCAGTCACCAGGGATTGTAACTCTGCAGACCTGCAGCCTCTTAAAATTTCCCAGCAGTCCCCTGACTGCAGGGTTGAACCGTCCCTGTCCATTAATGCCTCCTTCTCTTTAGGGGAGTAATATCATCCTGTGGCAGCTGCCAGGCACTCACCCCCTCTAACGCTCTCTCGCTAGCATTTCATGCTTCTCTCTCCAGGCAAGCTCTCACAGATAACTTTGTATCCAAAGACTCCTTTATTCCTTTAAGGACCTTTGCTTGTGGGGGCTCTTCCTCTTGTTCACTCTCCAGGCACCCATTCATACTGGTGTCTCTTCTAATTGTAGCTCTAATAGTGGGAATCCCCCTCTGCAAGCTTTACTCCTCTCTATAGGAGTTTTAATAAATGGGGTCTCTTTCCCCATTACTGGGTACTATAAAACTGTGCTTTTGCGGTGTCTGCCACGTACACCCCTCGGTCAAGTGCCTTCTTCTTCAGGTGGGGCTTTCTAGACCCTCTAGATGAGTTACCCACACTGCCACACAGCCCCTTCTGCTGGGGAATAGGAACCTTCCTAATACCTCATGGGTCCCGGCCCTCCAAAATGGCCAATGACCCTAATGGCAGAAAACCAGAGTCTTAAATAGATTCTGGTCCCCACATGAAACTGCTTGGCTAAGCTCTGCCTCCTATTCTCACAATGATACAACTGTCCAAATCATCACGTATGCGCTTGCGAGGGCCACAGTTCACTATAGTATTCCCCATGGTGCCTGCCATATATCATCAGGGTCTGATTAAGGGTTCTGGCCGCCCTAGGCTAATACACCCGTAGCGCCCCCTCCCCCCAAACCATTAAAGGAAAATTCAGGAGCATTTTCCAGCAAACAAATTTGGACAGGTTCTCTTATCTGTTCTTGCTGCTCCTTCTTGCTTGTTCTTGCAGCTTTGTTGTTGTTTAGCTGTCTTCTGGTAAGTTGGGGTCCTGTTTTGAAAATGTGCAAACAATACAAACCCTCAATGATTAGGATCTTTAGAGAACATCCTCATGCATAAACACACACACTTTCTGTCCCCCCTGCATAAACATACACACACACTCTGTCCCAGGGCCGGACTGGGACTAAAAATCAGCCCTGGCATTTGAAGCATACAGGCCCACCTCCGTTAATGCCGCTGCGCAGCGGCGGCGATGCCAAGGGTGTGGCCACATTATGTTGGAGGCGTGGTCAACATGGGGCATTGATATATACATTATAATAAAACATTACATTTATCAGGCCCTCCCCATCCACATCACGCGACCCCCACCCCAGAAACACATTACAACACCCTAGTCCACTGTACTTATCTATGCTTCTGATATCCATCAGGGTGGGAACTTCCTGTAGAGTAAGCAGGGAAGCTCTGAGTCTCACAAGATTAATAAATCTCATGAGACTTAGAGCTCCTCGGCTTCCTCTGCATGCTGTGTCCTGTCCGGGGACTGGGAGCAACTATCAGATTCCTCCTGCTAACCAGAGCTGGATTAAGGCTTGGGGGGGGGCGGGGGCTAGGCACTTAAGACAGGGGGGCTCCTATGATGTAATATGGTTATTAGACACATTTTCAACAAATACACCGGCAATACTGTGAGCACTACTGTTAGGTGCACACAGTTCTGCTTTACAAGCAGTACAATGTGAAGCAGCACATACCTCCCAACTGTCCTTGCAGTCAGACCAAATCCTGACTAAGTGGAACAGTCACCCACCAAATTCAGGACAGTTGGCAGACTGTCCTGCTCTCTCCTACCTGACTTGTGGCTGCTGTGTCTTTAGATCAGTTGCTGCTTGTCTGGATCCTGGAATATTGGGGGCCTATTTGGAAAAAAAATGGGTACATGAAATTTAGCAAACTCCAACCAGCACCGCTGTTAGATCAATATAGCACCCACGTTTTAAAATTATCCCTCACTACAGCACCAACATCAAAATAATAGTATTTCCATTTCATAAATATACCCATTTCCTGCAAACACCACTGCCATTAAATTCATAGTCACATTTAATAAAGAGACCTCATTCTCTCCAAACTCACCCCCACATTCAATAGCCTCTACACCACCCCATCTTAAATTAATAGTCCCCACTATTACATTGCCCCACCATTAACCCGCAAACAAAATAGCACCCATTAATTAGCCACCATCTACCTCACACACACTACATTGCCACATTACTGTGCCCCTTCATCACCACCACGCTGTGCTCCCTTATGATTGCATTGCGCCCTCCATGCTACTTTTACCCCCTTCATCACATTCTGCCATGCTGCTTTTTCCCCTCCTCATCACCCTGTGCCATGCTGCCCCCCCTTTCTTCATCCTCCTGTGCCTTTTATGCCCCCTCTTCTTCATCCCCCTGTGCCTTTTATGCTCCCCTTTTTCATTCCCCTGTACCTTTTATGCTCCTCTTTTTCATTCCCCTGTGCCTTTTTACGCTCCTTTTTTTTCATTCCCCTGTGCCTTATATGCTCCTCTTTGTCATTCCCCTGTGCCTTTTATGCTCTTCTTTTTCCTTCCCCTGTGCCTTTTATGCTCCTCTTTGTCATTCCCCTGTGCCTTTTATGGCCCCCTTTTTCATCCTCTGTGCCTTTTTCATTCCCCTGTGCCTTTTATGCTCCGCTTTTTCATCCCCCTGTGCCTTTTTCATTCCCCTGTGCCTTTTATGCTCCCCTTTTTCATGCCCCTGTGCCTTTTATGCTCCTCTTTTCATTCCCCTGTGCCTTTTATGCTCCCCTTTTTCATGCCCCTGTGCCTTTTATGCTCCTCTTTTTCATTCCCCTGTGCCTTTTATGGCCCCCTTTTTCATTCCCCTGTGCCTTTTATGTTCCCCTTTTTTCATTCCCCTGTGCCTTTTCTCCCCCCTCTTATTCATCCCCTTGTGCCTGTCTTCCTTTCTCCACTCTTTTACTTACCTCTGTATTTCTTTTCTTTTCTCCTCTTTTCTCTCTTCTCTCTTCTTTCTTCCGGGCGCCGCTTCTCACTGAATGACGGGCGTGACGTGATGACGTCACGCCCGACATTCAGTTCAAACAGCAGGGGTGGGGGAGAGGTATGCCGGCGTCGCGATCATGTGAGTATTTGTATACTCACATGATCATGGCAGCGGAGCCCCCCCTCCCCCGCTTCGCAAAATATTGAAGAAAAAGGTTTAAAAAAAAAGTTACAAACAAAAAAAAATGGGAATGAGGGCGGGGGGCTGTGGCACCATGAACATGTGAGTATACAAATACTCACGCAGGGTACCGAACTGGCCCACACAACCATCGGCCCTTCTGGCAAATGCCAGAAGAGCCAGATGGCCAGTCCGGCCCTGCTCTGTCCCCTTGCATCCACACACACACACACACACACACACACACTCTGTCCCCTTGCATAAACACACACACACTGTCTCTCTGCATAAATAGACAAACACTGTCCCCCTGCATCAACACACATACACTGTGCCCTAAACACAGACACACTGTCCCCCTGCATAACCACAAACACACTAATCCCCTGGATAAACACACACACACTGTCTCTCTGCATAAACAGACAAACACTGTCCCCCTGCATAAACACACACACACACACACACACACACTGTGCCTTAAACACAGACACACTGTCCCCCTGCATAACCACAAACATACTGATCCCCTGGATAAACACACACACATTGTCTCTCTGCATAAACAGACAAACACTGTCCCCCTGCATAAACAGACACACACTGTGCCCTAAACACACACACACACACACACACACACACTCTGCCCCCCTGCATAAACAGACACACACTGTGCCCTAAACACACACACACACACACACACACACACACACACACACACACACACACACTGTCCCCCTGCATAACCACAAACACACTGTCTCCCTGCATAAACACACACACACTGTCCCCCTGCATAAACACACACACACTGTTCCCCTGCGTAACACAAATCTACTTACCCGTCTTCTTCTCTTCCGCCGGCAGCGAGCTCCTCTCACTGCAGCTCCTCACTGGCACAGTCCGGACGTGATGATGACATCACACCCGACAGGCAGTGAGTGAGGAGGGAAGAGAGGGGAGGAGTAGGTAGAAGGAGAGGGGAGGGACAGTGTGTAGGAGGGGGGGGGCTCTCCGTGTTCAGGAAAATCGATAGTAAAAAAAAAAGAAGTAAATAAAACAATTACATGCTGCCAACATTGCGCCCCACCAGGTCCCAGTGCCCCAGGCTGAAGTCTGATCAGCCTATTGGTTGATCAGGCCCCATCTATCATAACGCTATAAGCGTTACAATTGTGTATTACTAACCTTAAAAAAAAATCTGAATTCACTTAAAAGTTTTATTATTCGTTTATTTTTTAAATTGATTAACACTTCTTTTGGTGGAGTCCTTCCATAATGGGACCCCTTTCTCTGCCTTTTATTTACCAATATCTGCCCAATCCTATGAATGAAAACTGACATGCTCGAAGGGGAGTGGGTGAAGCTTCTGAGCCCTCCCTAATTCTAGAAAAAGGAAAAATGTAGGTCCACTGCACAGATAAAAAAAAGCTGATTTGCTTGCAGTCTCCAGTGTTTTTTTAACAAAACAACAAAACAAACTTAAGGTCCAAAGCAGTTTATCACAATGCTTAGTTTACAGCATAACAAATTTACTAGTTGGATTTGGTTCCATTTTACAATTCCAAGCCATCCCACCATCCATATTATGATATTCTATACTAATGTACCATAATCATCTCTAACTTTCCAGTATATTTGTAAGTATTATGCATATTTCCAGACACTTCACTTTACAGTAGCCTTTGCCCACACTCCCTGGAAAGGTTACACTGTCCTCAGCATATCTGGGTGTCTGGTTCCTTTTCCTTCCTTTACACTTTAACCCCTTTATATGGGTGTGGTATTTTATCTTTAGCTTTATTTCTGCATATTAAAGCAGGAAGGACAAGTTATTAGCTTGTAATAATATTATTTAATAAGATGGGCAAGTTATTATTTTGAGTTTATAGGCAATAGCAACTTAAAGCTATATATACCAGTCACAGACGGGCTAGTGTTCTCAATATAGTTATCAGATATCTCCAAAACAAGATAACTTTGAGTCTGCAGTTTAATGGTTATGATTTAGTGGCCAGCACAATGGATGTGTCTAACTTCTTTGGAGAGTGCTGAAAATACAGGTCTGATCTTGGCTGCAACCTCAGTTTGTGATGTATCCTCCATAAACCAATCACGTGGCTTAGTGTCAAGAAAGGAGTAATAGATAAGGAGTCTGGTAGTAAACAGGGCAGTTGCAATACAAAATCAGAAGTTGTAGGACAGAGGTCTTCCTAGGAGACTAGAATTGCTAGATCCTACTCCAACGAGAGTCCATCAACATCAAGTAGTGTCAGAAACATGTCTGCTGAAGCTGAAGAGCATTTTTTGGCTTCCTGCAAATAGCTGCAATATAAAGTTAATTTCTTGCTTAACCTCACCCATCTCACAGAGTAGGGCATGTAATAAAAAGGCCAACATCCCTTTCTTCAGACACTTATACCAACCCTTAAACCGCACACCATCTGGGGCAGCTTGTTAACTGTGAGACATCTCTGATGGCTTTTTAGTTAGATTTCAGCTATGTGGCAATCAGTTCTTATGAGCCAAATAAAGTATTTATGTTTTGTTTCAGAATCACATAAATAGAAGAAAACTGGGAAGGAAAAAATATCATACATCAGTGAGTGAAACAAAAACAAACATGACATCCTCTCTCCTTTGCTCTTTCTCTTGCACGCTGCCTGCCATTAAACACCAATGAACTCCTCCACACTGCCCCACCCTCAAACACCTTAATATATGATTTGCATAATAAAACCTGAAATAAGGACATGGACATGTGAATGAATTTGGTGAACTAAGGTCCCAGTTTTTTTAATTGATGCAGGAAAAAATGGTGGCAATGAAAGCGGATGAAGGCAAGCTACTAGTCAATACCAAAATACCTGATCAAAATACCTTATAGGGATGGGCAGCCAACCCATAAATCCCGGCTCTACTTTACGGCATCAGAAAGACTTCACCCCCTCTGGCCTCACATGTACGCTTCCAAAAATGATACCCAGGGCACCTGCACAGGTGACCCCCTACAGAGACAGGATTGAAGGAAGGAAGACTCCTGTGCCCAACATAAACACTTGCGTCCTGTATTAACCGCTGCCTGCACCGCTTTCCCACCAACACAGCCTGTCTCTAGAAGACCGGTGGCCCGCCACCAGATGACCCTAGGAACTTCGCCAGACGAATATAAACCCAAACCCGTGCCGTGAGGTGTACCCCATCCAGCCTATAGAGGTGAGAATGACAAATCTTTATTGCTGGATGAGGAATTGCACAACCAACTGATCCCTTCTAGTACTTTGCAACTGATCAGTTAACTTGTCGCCTCATGTTATCCATTACCAAACCACTGCCAGCACACCTCCGAATTAAACAAGGAATGATACGTAACCAGCATATTTTCATACAGGGCCAGCTAGCGGCAAGCAGCTTCAAGTCAATCAATTATGTGCCATACTAAGCCAATCGTTTTACTCTTACCCAGGTCATTGCCCCCAAAAGGTATGTTCAATGCATCAGGTTCATGGCTCGTTGCTATTTTAGCAGAAATCATCCTTTTAAAGTAACATCAACAAATTCTTCTTCTACCAATCCATTGCAATGTCACAGGGATAGGGCACTTGGATATATCCTGCATCAATGGGTGCTTGGCAGCCCAATACACAAAAGAATGTCCAAACACCCAGACTTAAGGGACGGGGTGTCAAGATCTGTAATCAAAACAATATCCCCAGGGTCATTATATCTCTCTACAAAACATAAGGGTTACAAAGAAATTAAATGAATCACTCAGCTCCATACAACTCTATTACTAGGATGCATCCTGCTGGCAGGTAACACATATAGCCCCAATTGGCAAACATAAGAATGTGGAAAGACTGTGAAAGGGATAGGAAAGAAGCAACCCATATGAAGGTAAAAAACCTTACAAAACATCGAAGGTGGTCATGCGATGAGCACCTTCTTTGAGGAAAAATAAAGAAATTCCTTCATGCCCCCACTTCCAAAAGTGAAGATCAGAATTTGGTGAGTCTAATATATCTTTTACAGTGTCGGACTGGCCCACAGGACTACCGGAAAAATCACCGGTAGGCCCCTCTGCCTTACGGCCACACCCCCTTCTAGAAGTGGGCAGAGCCCATTCAGCTCACATGTTCGGTATCCCTGCTGCCCTCCCCGGCGTCCCTGCTGCTGTGTGTACAGAGTTCATCTCGTCTGCTTGTTATAAACCTTTGTAATCATTCTCACTGCCGACCTGGTAAAGAGAGTTCCCCAATCACCATCCTGATATCACCCGTGTTACACGCAGTACGTGTGCCCAGATCCTGCCAGCGTGTTAGACAAAGGAGCGTGTGCCTGCTGGGAGACCAGGTCCATGGATTCTTGTCAGATATTTCCAGATAAGGTTTTACCACAGGGAACAGTTCCCCCTACGCACATCAGACTTCTTATCAGTAAGTGTGTTACACACAAACTGTCTGAGCGTGAGCGGAATAATAAAGGGAATACTCGTAGAATATTTAACTTACACCAGGAATTAATGTATGGCTGCTGAACATACGTATCCTGTCATCCAGCCGGCAGCCACGTTCTGGATCAAAGGGGGGGGTCAGCTCACCTGGTGATCGGCGTCCCCCCTGCTACAGGGGCTTGTAGTTTCACGACACCTGGAGTGCCACAGGTTAGCCAAGCCTGGTTTACTGGAACAATCCCAATTTTTGGTGACTGTTCTACCCAATCTAAGGGGCAGGTCAAGACTGTGTACTCTATATACACACTGCATTCTTTATATACTACACTATGGTACTAGCTGTCCTTCGTGAGCTGACCACTCCCCCTCTAGTGTCTGGTCCCGCCTCTATGATGGCCGGCCACACCCCCACTGGTGGGCCCCTAGCATTGCAGTCCCCCGGTGGGCCCTTCATGCCCCAGTCCGACACTGATCTTTTATACATGGTTGACTTCCAACCACCCAACCGTTTGATGCACCAAATGGCCACAAAGGACCCTTCTACTGGCGCGGAGATGGCTGCACCAATTCTGAATGAATGTGTGCCCCTCTGTACCAGCTTCACAATCTGCCAAACATGAGAAAGACAGGGAATACCAACAGAGTCAGCATCCAGAGCCAAATCCCTAAACGTAGACCAGTTAAAACGGGAAAGCGAATCATCTAATGAGTTGTCAATACCTGAACGTAATTGGTTGAGAAGAGAGGTTACGCTCTGCCTATTTATAGCCTGAACTGCACCCTAATTATCGCACCAGAAAACTATACCACAATCACGTAAACGATTAGCCCAAAGCTCCATAGCCACAATGATGGGGAAAAGCTCCAGTACGAGCAAATTGGTAGTCAAACCAGATGAAAACCATTTGGCAGGCCATGGTGCAGCACACCAAGACCCTTCCATAATGCCACAAAACCTACAGCAGCTGCTAAAAGTAAAGTGCTGCAGCTCCCTGTTGGATACTTAATTAAAATTTGTACCCTATTAAAATGGACCAAAAACGTATGCCAAATGGCCAGATCATCTTTAATTTCCAGGAAAAGCCTAACTCTTACCGAAGATAGCCCTTTGTAGCTTACGGCAAAAAGCTTTCTCCAAATGGATCACGCAACAAGCGAAGTTCAGAAACCCCAATAATGATTGCACTTGGGAAACTTTAATCGCACTCCTGAATAACCCAATACTGTCACTTAATTTTCTGATTTTATCTGTAGGGATGCGACAGCAACCAAATACAGTATCTATTTCTATGCCAAGGAAAACGAGGCACGTGGTAGGACTTCCAGTCTTCTCATGTTCAATGGGAACGCTGAAAACTTGGAAAAGGACCTTAACTTCAAACAACACGTTAGAACACAGGACGGAGTTAGGTGGGGCTGCGATAAGGAAGTTGTTGATGTAATGAGATACACCAACGTGCTCGGTGCAAACTGTCACGCACCAATGCTAAAACAAGCTAAAATGCTCAAAATAAGCACATGAAACAGAGCACCCAGTTTGAAGGCATCTATCCACAAAGAAACCTTCTGTGGTACAGAAACCCATAAAACAGAAAGATGATGGCAAAGGCAAAAGACAAAACACCAACTCGATGTCAACCTTCACCATCAATGCCCCCACCCCAAAATCTCTCACTAGGCCAAGCACAAAGTCAAAATCCAGATAACCCACTTTAGTGTGTTGGGAATCAATGGCATCATTCACCAAATAGCATTTCGGAAAAGCCATTTTCAGCCAATATATCTGGTTGTTGAAATTCAATTTCAAATTTTTGCTAGCTACAATATGAACGTCTCCTGTAATCGACAATCTAAAACCCTCACTAAAACCGCGTAATAAAAAAATTAGTCTTCTTAATCTGGATAAAGCAGGAGTCACTGTGAGGAGCCAATTGGGATGTCTTAATGGGGTGCCGACTGCCGAAACGCAAGCAGGCGTGTTTATACCTGCACTGGGGTCCCTTAGCACCCTACAAGTTGTTACATGCAAAACATTTGACCTGCCTGGAAAGGGTAGGCCTCCTGTACTATCCTATTGCCTGAGGGGACATATAAGACTGCTGTACCCCTACCCAAATCTCTTTATCTTTAAAAGCGAAAAGAATGCTAACCTCAAAGGATTCTTTTTTACAAAATTCTTCATCGTACATTCTCCAAACTCGATTACCACCTGTTAAATACATCTCTTGTACTGATTGATCATCTCCCGGCATGTTTTCCAAATTTGCAGATGCAAAGACTAAAAAGCCCGCTATCCGGTTATTATAAGATGTAAAACTCTCCTTGCGGCTCCCATTCTTTGACTTTGTCTGTGCCAGTTTTTTCTTTCCGGTCTCAGTCACAGTAAACATTTCCACAAAGACTCACGGATCAATCTTCTGTCGTACACTAGCCCTAAGCTCCCTCAAAATGGCAGTGTCACGGGCACTAGGAGTTACTACCCGAGTCTCACCAGATGGTGTTGCTGCTAGAGGGGCGGAGTTACACCACGAACCTCAGAGCAGTCAGGTGAATGATTGGAGCGTAGACAACAGCAGGAGAGTAGAGAATGTCTGAGAAAGTCAGCGACTTGCAGCTATAGGTGGTAGAGAGTCAGCGACTTGGAGCTGTAGAATGGAGGCAGATAACAGCTTAGACGAGATGAGTGGACGTGAGTAGGTGAAGGTAGGTAGTAGGGAAGTCAGTGGTCTGCGTATAGCAAGTTGTACCACTGCTGTGATGAGAGGACTTGTCCAGGTGCAGGTAGGTAGCAGGGAAGTCAGTGGTCTGCGTACAGCAAGTTGTACCACGGCTGTGAGGAGGAGTGTGGACTTGTCCAGGTGCAGGAGAGTGGAGTGGAAATGGTTGTCGGTAGCTGTATGGAAACAGCGCGAGCAGAGAGACGTCTGTACAATACAGATATGCAGGAACAGTGAATAGTCTGTAATAGTAGTAGATGCCTTTGCAGTGTGGAGAAGCAGATCAGTGCGGACATGCAGGGTAACGATAGTCAATAGCGTGAGAGCATATCGCAGCTGTGTGGGAAGCTTGTCCAAGCAAATATGCAATGCAACACAAACAGTCTATCACGGGTACATGTACCCTAGTGCAGTAGTAGCAATGAACTCAAACAGGTATGCGAGCAGTAAGCAACAGTCAATAGTAGTTATGCATACCGAGTAGAGCAGAGCAGGAATCAGCTTGGAAACTGAAGAGACGATCTGGAGGATGTTCAGTCTGTAGCGGTATGGAGACCGCAGATGAGCAGGGTATAACAGGTAGTAGAGGTATGGAAACCATAGAAGAGTAGAGCAGGGAAGCAGCGTGGAAACTGCAGACACGAGCTAAGCACAGGAACACCTATAGAGACTCACAGGGAATGAGACACAAGATCAGGCAATCCTCCTAAGGCTACAGGTGCCTTAAGTAGGGTGAGGTGATTGATCCATCAATCACGTTAACGGTCAGGTGGAGTGACAGGCAGTGTTGGAGATGCACACCATGTCATGCTGCGCTAACTTGATGTGCGCCCTAGTCGCATGCGTGTTGCTCGACCTAATATTATTAATTATTAATTTTTATTTATAGGGCGCCACAAGGTGTCCGTGGCGCCGTACAGGGACAGAAACAAATTACAATACAAGGTGAGACAGCACAGTACAGTAAACATAAAACACAGTAACTCAGTAAGCTCAATGCACAGCTAGTGAGGGCGGGGGGAGTATCCGCAAATGACGGGGCCCAAAAGGAGGGCGCGGAAGACAGGGAGACCCCCAGAGGGGGGAGGAGGGCCCTCGAGGAGGAGGGTAAAGTAGCTGGAGAGCAGAGTTAGAAGTGGTGGAAACAGGAGGAGAGATGGCCCTGCTCAGAGGAGCGTACAATCTAAGGTACAATCTAATATGACATTTATGCAGATGTATAAATTTATGGTGCCCCTGTCCTGAATTTGAGAACTCCTCACCTGAACTAAAAATATCAGAATTGCTATATATATCACCAACAATGTCCTATCTTACATACTCACCAGACGATCTTTCACCAGAAACACCCACCACCAGTCTTATTTCATCCTGTTCCTTAATGCCTTGATCACCCTCTATTCGCTGTTCACATGACCCAGCAACAACTGTGACAGATCCTATCATCTGTGATGTTGAAACATTAGAAAAGTGAATGCTGCACCGCTGGCAGATTGTAGCGGCTGTTCGCTTCTGCGCCACCCCTGGCTTGAAGCGAGCGCTTGTGTTTAAGTCGTCAAGACGTAACACGGGTGAGCTTCGTAATTTGTTCCTCCGCACACTGAGAGGCCATGGGAGTGGTGTGTGGGACCAGGGGAGGGAAACTACCTACAGTCGCTGATGTAAAACTCCACCCTTGGAATGACCGTGCTTGTGAACTTGCTTGCTGTTGCCAATACGCCATGGGCATAAACTTCCTGTATGTTGGCCCAAACCCTTGTGAATTGTTAACTGATTGGGCTAAAGCAGAAAATAAATGTGGGCTCCAAGCAGGAAAAAAAATGGGTATTAACATAAAGCCCCGGTGATGGGGGCATGTGCTGCACAAATACAGTAGGGAAAAAAGGATATTGTATGGAAGATTATGCTGATGCAGGCTGGGAGTTCCAAGCCTGCTATCCCAAATTAGGCGGAAGAATAAATCACTGCAGAGGAGGGTTGTACAGATACGTGAGAAGTAGGAAAAATGATTGAAAAAGAAGAAGAAAAGGAGTGGGAGGGGGTTGTTGTGGTCTATGGGACTGGCCACTGTTAACGGATGCAGCGAGGGGTTGTGCATCACCCTGAAAAGAATTGGTAGGGGAGTAGTGCTGACAAAAGAGGGCACTGTTGGGCAGGCTGCTTATAGGGGGTCACCCTACTATGCACAGCAAGTTGCTCAGGAACATGAGGGCTTGTGGATAGTGAGTGGTTAATTGTAGAAGTCAGTTGGATCCCTCCATCGCCAAAAAATGTTGACTGACAGCTCATCTGTGCTGCTGCATACCCACAGGTAATATGCCCGGCAATAGGAGAGAAATAGCGGGGAAACTGCCGTCCCGAAATCGGGTGGGTGTTTGGGATTGCCTGTGGGGATTGGCATGGATGAACAGTGTTGGAGGGAAAGGGAAAAATCTGAAAACAAAGGGAAAGGAAGAAAAGATAAAAAGGGAGTAAATCAAAAATAAAACAAAATATGGCGTAAAGATGGAAGAAGACATTGGAAATAGAAATGAATAAGATAAGGCAGAAGTAAAGTAAATGCAGACAAATAGACTTAAATAAGCAATGCAAATAAAATATAATTATTTGTTACTCTGTAGATCCAAACTGTTCCAGAGAAAAAGGGAGGACTAGTTTCTGTGACATGGGCTTATCAATAATAAGGACACTTCACCCCGCTGTACGTTGTACTTTTGGCTATCAGCAAAACTCCTCAAACTTAACCAATTAAGGTTAGTGCAGTGTGGCTGCAACAGCCAGGCATTTAGCTACTCTTATCCCTATACAGGTTTTCGCTCACCATAAGTGCAAGACACCACAGATGGGGCCAACTGACGCATCTAGTTTCCTAGCAATAGTACCAAATGTAGCCTTTTCAGCCATCTTTGCAGTAATGACACCGATTCATTAAAGGGCATTAAGGTAAAAAGGATAGAGCTGGAAAAGCAACATTTAAACATATATTTAATACTAAGCACTAGTTATAGGACCGCTATTTCTTTTTATATAACCAATGTTTTACAACCATTTTTACTTAGGCTCCTTTAATGGATGTTTCATGTTATTGTATATTTTTTGTAAAACATCAAAAATAAAACCTGCTGACTGATGAGGAGTACTTACAACCAGACTTCAAAATCAGTAAAAATGTCTTAGATATAAATTATACTCTTCCATATTGTAAATGAACATTTTTTTATATGGTCATAAAACTGCATTGCGCATGAGGATCACTCTCAATCATAGGCCTCAAAAATTGTTGGAGTTAAGATTTTAAACCTAGAATAATACATACAAACAATTTCTTCATAGGTTGTTGTTATTGTAGGCCTCTGGAAGCTTCGTGCATTAGAGCAAATGTAATCAGTTCTTATGAATTGTTTATCTCTGAGGGAAAACAGCATAATTTATCACCAGCTCAGCAATGCATATTTGTGTCAAAAACAATGATAAAGCTATTTATTTTAATCCATGCCTCTAAATACAGAGTAATCACTTAATGTGCTTCTTACAATCACAGTTGATTACTGACTGATATACTTTAAAGTGGCACGACCATTCTGATACATGAAAAATAACAAATAAATAAAATTAGGTTATTGCTTGTAGATGCATAAACTGTGGCAAACGCTTTACAAAACATAAGAGTCTTAACACAAACAAAGAACAGCATGAATGGATCTTTCGTTCAGGCGATTTAGCACATAATATTTTTTCTATCTAGATAACATTAAATGCCATACTGTGACAATGGCCTGTAGCTCCTAACTGCTCACATGACTCCATGTGAGGTCCTTATAATTGAGGCGTAGTAATCTTCATTGGTCACCTTTTATTAGGTCTGTTTTCTGACATACATAAATAAATATGAGAGCTACAAAAAGAGAATGTTCACTTGACATTCAATTGCAACAGAAGAGAAACCAAATGTGTCTTAAACTTCATTCCCAATCTCTGCCAAGTATATGCCTTGCATAGCGCCGGACAAGAGGTACTTGGCATCACTGTATAACAGAGGTATCAGGAAAGGCCTAGAAAGAGACTTCTCAATGATGCAAAATGATGCAAAACAGTTATTTTTCTTCAAGGACTATAGGGGTCTTCTTTTTGGAATGTACATAATATTTGCAAATCTTTACATGTTGTACATGATAATACCTACAATGTAGAGCAGGATGAGGAGGGAGTCTAAACATAGCCCCCCAACCCCTGATAGTCTCCCTCCTTCAAACATTAATTATTAAATGCCCAAAACATAAAATTATTTTTGAGGACCATCATAATGTGGGTCAGCTTTATGTAGTGAATGTAGTGGACAGATTTATAATGCTTCGTATTTTGGTTTCACAAACAGATGCTTTTCCTGCTAATACACTACTCAGCATTGTAAGTTGTGACCACTGTAGTATGGAATAGATCAATGACTCTGTGATGCACAGCACATTGGGATGCTTGGTAGCCTTTCCACAAGCTTGTAGGCTGTTCTCGATTGCAGTTAGCTCTATGGTGATGGTCGGAGAGAACAATGTACTTGTAGTCTGTACCTTGTGATAATATTTTCACTTGGGCAACACATGCACATTTGAGCCATACCTTCAGAACCACAAGAGAAGCACACAGAAGCTGCACAGATAGACCATTATGTTGTTGATGAGGTTATACACCTGTGTTAACGCTTCATACCTTAAAAAAATAAGGCTCAATTGCTTATACATATTTTCCCTGCAACATTCAATTTCTGCTCTTTGTAATTGATCCACTGAGATATATTATAGAGATGTTGCTCATTCTATGTAAACTATGTGCCACCCTACCTGTGCAAAAGTGTTTTGAATTCAGAATTCACCACCTAACTGAAGTGCAAGAATATAAGCGAACTTCTGGTCTCATGAGAGAATTTTAAAAAAAATACACAAACAGTATAATTTCATGTGGTGTCAAACTATAGTAATTGACAACCTCCTGAATTTAAACATTTATGTCTGCAGATGACATTTCAAGGAGCTGGAAAGTCCCAAAAATTTAATGGTAAACTATGTGTCTCATTTTTAGAAATATATTTCTCTACAGTAGAAGATACAAAAGTCAAGCACCATGTTTAAATCAAGTTTGGTGGATGTGACAAGTCTTTGCAATAAATCAAGGATTTACATTTACAGCTTTGTATCTAAAATGATTGAATTCATAATACTTAACAACATAAAGTATATAGTCCCAACAAAAAGGAAAAGTGGTAACCTTTGTTTATAACTTCTCTTTAGCAATATTGAATTATCTGACCAATCAAAAAGCAGAACAAAATTAAGATTATAATTTTAAATAAAGTCATAAAGGAAGATTATACGTTTAGCATGTAACAGATTTAGGATTAAAATGACATTCAACAAAGTAAAAATAACATTTTCCAATTACTTTGAATGTCACCTTATAACCAAAGAAGGAACACTGGTAATATAGACAAATCTAACTGTTGGAAACTAGTAGTGAGAGAGCAGTGGTTAAACCCTTCATTCATAAATGTGTCACACTAGCTGTTGTGTTTTTTCAGCCAAATAAATACAGTAGATGGGACAGGAATTAGGTATTTACATTGATTATAATTATACTTTCCTACTCTCCCAGAGGGCCTGATTCATCTTCTGATGCAATTCCCTTTGTGTGCCATATCTTGCGTAAAATTGATCTGCGCATTGTCAGAAATAGACCTTACACCAGTGAACGCAATTGCATGCAATACATGTCTCAATGCAAATGACACATACGACTGCCTACGACTTGAAGGGCGAAATGGGTTGGATGAACATAGGCAATGCACAGTAAGGGCGTGCTAAGGGCAAGTCCTGGGTTTCTCTGAAAAGTTAGATTTTTTGGGTGCAAAGTTACTCCTTTTTTATGCTTTCCTCTCATTAATGACTCAGGCCTTTTGTATGTACAGTGCACATTAAGAACATTCTGATTTATGGATTTAATGTGAGCAAAAAAACATTGTTCTAAACACATTTTTACTAATGATTATAGTATGAGTTATTAATTTATTTTATAGATTTTATAGATTATTTTTTTTGTATGCGTTCTGATGGGACTTTATATTGAACATATGCATGAGCGTATCTTGCACTGTGTTCTGTCTGTTAACATACGGCAAGTGACATTTAGACATAGTGTACTTATACATAGATTCAAACTGAAAGACATCTAGAAATCTCTCTCTCGTAGCCAATATAACAAGGGTCAATATTTCTCAGCACTCTGTCCACACACACATACACACACATACACACACATACTTGTTTTTATTGCCTCGTGAGGACCCATGTCTGGAACATGGTGTATAGGGACACCCCTTTCCTAATGCCCTGCCGAGAGAACAATCATAGAGGTATGTGTAGGAGCGGTTTGTCACCAGAGTTACCACATGAGATTTACACTTTGACTTTGCATAAAGTACTTACACGGACTGCAAGATGGGGAAAGTGTCATGTATTTTGACTGTCTGAGGACATCCACATGCCCGCTTACACCGACACCTAGCCATGGAGGCTACAGCCCTGTTCAACCACTTTGCATCATTTCAACAATATTAAGCCATCTTTAAAGCTGTTATGCGGTTATTTATGCAGAATTTCACCCCCAACCAGTTCTGATCTTTCAGTATGGATAGTTCAGCCATGAGGCATGCAACACACTCGTGCTTTCCGGGCACCCAGCATGTCTGTATAAACCTCATCAGGTGTTTCTCCACATCCTGGACCTCCTCTCTGTCCCAGGATTCCCTCTGCACTTCTTTGCAACCTGAAAGGAAGTAGAGTGGTCCATTATGGCTCCGCAAAATAAAGAGAAGGCAAATTTCTTCTGCCTAGCAAAACTGTGTGCTACACCTACCTGTGGAAGCCATGGCTGGGGAGTGGTCCCGTTTTGACAGGTGCATATACCGCCTCTCTTCTGACATGGAAGGGTCGACTAAACGCTTGGCCACTTGTTCCTCCGTCCTGGGGGATTGCTCATCATCCGACATGTCGCTCTGTAGCTGGACCTGTTCTGAAAAGAAACAGATATGTAAATGAGCAAGGCAAAAGTTAAAAGCATACTTCAAACACCAGATTTTCCACTTACCGTCCGGATCAATGTGCATCTCGTCTAAATTCTTGGCTTTGAATTCGGCCAGTCTGCCACTCTCGAGAGCCATTAACAGTTTGCTGATCTTGGCGTGTTGGAGGGTACTTTCTGGGAGGTGGTAATACTGCCGGTGCACCCTGATGTCATGCCCAAGAAATCTGCCAACTGATCCAGTTCTGTGTCATTTAGTGTGAGGACCTTCGAGAGAGTGTGCTTTTGAAGCTTCGTGGAAGACAGCGTGTGAGATTCTTGGCCCCACACTGTCGGGCAAACAGTCGTATGCAATCGGAGCCTCTGAAGTATGACAAGGCAGCTGGTCTGGCGAACATGTAGACATTTTGGCTATCCACTTCACCTTTGTCACGCTTTCTGCGAGAAGTTCCATTGCAGCTGGCATGGCTGGTGTCAGCAAGATGGAGTCTTTTCTTCCTCGTTTTCCTCGGATTTCAATGCGAGTGAAATGCCGGCAGAGCTTCCTCTCAATCTCGGAAAGCGCTAGGGACACATCTTCGTGGAGATCCGAGGTATCTCTGAGGAGAAGGTAGTCAGCAACATTTTTGAAACTTCCCCTTCCCTTCTTCCATTGAACAAGATCACCTGTGCCAGGATGACTTTTGCAAGTAGTGCCCAGTGGTTAACCGTAGGCTCGGTGGATAGCCTCTTGTGGTGCCTGTGGTGCCGCGATTGTTCCAGTCGCTACTGAAGTTTTCCATTTGGATCATTATCTCCGGCTACGGCTTTACCACGGGCTCCACGGAGTCCTACTATACCATGAGGCGCATGCGCTTACAGACCCTAATACGGGACTGAGCATCGGACCAGGTCTGTACAGCGCTTACTGCTCATGCAGCAAGTGATATTTATCTTCCTCAAAGAGTGTTCTCACCATCGGTATATACGGCATTTATTTACCTCTGGGATTATGTGCAAGAGATTGAAGTGGTGGTTGTTGTATTAGTGATATCACTCACCTGTTTACCATCAGTGTGGCCACACTTACTGTTTTCATCATTGCTCCACTTCGTGCCTTCACATTGGGTCATTGGATATTGATACCTTATATTGCGGGACATCCAGTTTGTCACCTATTATTGATTGACCTATCAGATTGTTTATTATTTGTATCTACAACACTGCCATCGATATATCTGATTTTTACATGTTTTGTCCTATTTCCACTGGCCAGTGATGATTTTATATTTATAGTTTGTTTTTATTATTAAAGTGTTTATTTTCTCTTCACGGATCTACCAGTGCATCATTTGTGTACATCAGTATATTGCGCTGTTGTTTGTTGAGTTGCCATTTCTTTGTTTGAGATCCCATTGATCTCTACAGCTGCAGATACTTTTTTACACCTAGTCTCCGCTCTACATCATCTCTCCTTGCGCCAGGTGTTTAGGTAGCTCTTCTGGCCTGTAGCAGTAGCCTGCCCATTTCTCTAAGCTTCTGATGGATGTACTCGTGCCTGCCAACATCTGAACCAACCAGGCTGAACAGATGCTGTCCCATATGCATGATGCATCGATCATTTTTGATTGCGAGTAGCACTTCTTCCTTCACTCAAGAGCTTCCAAAAGCCATCACTGATGTCAGGTGGAACAGGCTGAGCAAAGGATCACATTGACTGGACTCTGTTCTTGCCAGGTGTGACCTAGTTGCCCCTTCGGTTTAGCTTACATCTCTTCATCTGTCGACCACAGGTATTTCCTTGCAAACAAGCCCTGGCAGGCTACAAAGTGCATGAAGCCTTCAGCATCCATCTCTTTGTCTGGAAGTTTGCACAGGACCAGAACGATATGGCCTGCCCTCATTGCCTGAGCATTGTGTGCAAAGTTGCCCCTATTGTGAAGATGTGTTATTTGCATGCACCTTTCTTTCGAGTGCTTTGGGAATTTCAGGGCTCAGGCTAGTTCAGTCTCATCATTACGGTGATCATGCTTCATGTGCCAGGCTATTTTTAAGAGGGGCTTCTCACAGTACAGCCAGTCCTGCTTTTTGTTATACAACCTGGAGCCATCACTGTTTCTGGACAGTGTTTGGACAGACACTGTGTCGTCTCTCCGACCCTCTGTGTTTAAAACATGGCTAGCAGAAGGTCGAGAATGGTCGTACATAGAACTCATCTCTGGGTATCAGCACTCTGCTGTGCTGGTGGGCAACAGAACATCACTACTGGTGTCTGAACCGCTCTCCTCCAAAGGATCAGGGACATACTCATCTCCACCGCTCTCTGGGCTATAATCAGAGCTACCGGTGGGCTCTGTCATGCTTCACTGTCCCGATTTACCTTCAGCAGCAGACGGATTCGACTGTGTCTTCATCCGCTTGGTACACAAAGAAACAGTAGGATGCAGTTATTTTCTTTTCCTGCTCCTGCTATACATTTGGACGGACTACTGGCCTTTAGCGGTGGGATGCAAACACACTTTCTCCCCTCCACATTGGACACACGCACACTTTTGTTCCGACAAATGTGACTAGCGGGGACATACCAGATTTTTATGCTGAGCATATCAGCAAGGTCCCCTGCATTGATTAGCCTTGAGAAGCTATGTGGGGACCTCAATTTTTGTCCTCACTACAACTCAGGTCCCCACAGTGTTGGTATGTAAACAGATTAATGTCCCCACAAGCATATGAATGCAAGCACACACACACACACACACACACACACACACACAGACACACACGCACACAGTGGAACCAATAGCAAGGCCGGTGCAAAGTTTCACGGCGTCCAAGGCAAATCTTGAACCTGTTTTCTGTAGCCCCTTCTCTCAACATTTTCTGTAACCTTCCTCTGTTCCCCATTTTCTCCAGTCCCCTATTTCAATGTTTACTGTAGCCCCCTCTGCCCCTCATTTGCTCCAGCCACCTCTCTCAGTGTTTACTGTAGCCCCCTCTGCCCCTCATTTGCTCCAGCCACCTCTCTCAGTGTTTACTGTAGCACCCTCTGCCCTCATTTTCTCCAGCCCTCTCTCTCAATGTTTGCTGTAGCCCCCTCTGCCTCCATTTTCTTTAGCCCCATCTTTCAATATTTACTGTAGCCCTCTCTCCCCCATTTGCTTCAATACCCTCTCCCTGTTTTAATGTAATTACCTTTTCTCCTTGTCCGCAACTTCGCTTCTTCTTTCTTACTACTTCTTTTCTTCTTGGTGCCTCTCAGCTCCTCTCCTCTGGTAGTGTCATGACAGAGGGATGGCTCGTGGCAGCACTGCCTTTCATTACACCTAGAGACACTTGGCGGCATGGGGAAATGGCGGTTAGACGATCGCACATTGTTAGTTTGGGTACCCAACAAAATTTGAGCAAAAGTCAAAAATCAAAGCCAGGGTAACAATCCATAATATCCTGACAGAGACAAGCACCCACTAGCAGATATAAACTATTAACTCAGGAAGCAGAAAAAGGAAGCCTTAATAAACATGTATCCAATAGCTGCTCCTTAAAGGAATAATTAAAAGCTGTGTCTAAAATGCAATAATTCAACACATTAAACAGCTGATTCTAACATGGCTGTGCCCAGTGATGAATCTACCTGATCACACAAGGAAACAGTCTGAAGTCACATTACTGATGCAACTGAAATGCATTGCAGCCACATGGACTGATGACAGAGTGTCTCTGCAGATACTGTTGAATGGGGAACAATCCGATGTCGGAATTAGTGTATTCGCTGCCTGGACTGAAGAAGCAGCCCGGCGTCTCTGTCAGATCCTAACAGTACCTTGTTAGTGAATATCTCCTTTTGGCTGCTGGACATTTTATCCTCAAGAAGAATTAAATTACTTTTAGCTTACTTTTACATTTGTTTTTTTTGGTCACGAGATAAACCTGTGATTTCCCTACCTGGCCACTAAGAGCTGGAGTACTTCCACATGCAAGTCCCATTCTCCTGTACTTACATTGTTTTAGTGCAGAAAATTTGCCATATTATTCCTCCATGCCTGGATTGCTGAGATTGTCAGAAGATCTGCCCATTGAAGGATTTTCTTTGTATCCTCCTTCATTAACACACTCCTTGTGCCTACCTGATGATTGAGGAAGGACATCACTACACTGTTGTCTGATGGTACTTAAAGACAGCTCTGAATGATCTGTGATTATACTACTACTCCTTGAGCCATACTATCCAATCAGGTCAATTCTTTAATTAAATGAAGAATACCTTATTACCTCCACTGCAAAATATATAAACTGTACTAGAAATTCCAAGATTCCTTAAATGCTGTATGACCTGGAGGAAAAAGAACCTGAATTGCCATCTGGAGGGAGGTTTAGCTTCTCAACCTCGCTATCACACTTCGGGTTTTAGACACACTTACCACATACGCCGCTGTCATATCACCGCTAGCTGGGTCCCTCCTGGTCACCTGCACTATTCTTTTCCATCACATATCCATTTGTAAACAAACACATATTGTTTGTTCTGCTGCATGGGCGTGGTCATCTTGTATGCAGTCAGGTGATCATTCCAGACCAACCAGATTCAACAGCTGTGATCACATGAACTGTGCAGCCAATAGTTGTTTGGAACACCCTATTTAAGACTGATGATTAGATCTGTTCATTGTCAGAACAACACACTTCTCTCCTGTGGATAGTTCTTGGCTCCAGGTTCCAGTTGTTCCTGCACTGTTCCTGATTTCCTGTGTTACAAAGAGATCACCTTCTTGGTATATCCTGCAATACCTGCTATATATCATTCTGCAAGTATCCTGCATTCTAAAGTGCATATCTTCTTTCAAGCATCCTGCAATACTCGGTGTTCATCTTTCTGCATGTACTTTGCACTTCCAAGCTGCTCATCTTCCTGCAATTCTACATTCAGCAAGAGCACTTACCCTTAGTAAGAACTTTGTACCATCCAGTATCTATTCTGCAGTATAGTGACTTTACCGGTATCACCTGTTCTGTTGCTGCGGCTGGTTGTGATTCCTAGGCCTTATTTCCGGTTCCTTGTATCTGTCTGTGAGTCTGTTGCTGCCACGCAGTCCTGAGTTCGCCATTCCGTGTCAAGGTTCTGAGTTCCTAGTCCCTGTCTCCAGTTCCAGTTTTTTCTGTTCTGAGTTTCCTGGTGTTTCTTATCTGAGTTCTTACTAGTGGGTTCCAGTCCCATGGCCCTGGCCTCAGGAGCCAGGATTGAGTTCTCACAAACAGTTCCAGTCAGTTATTACACGGGATTACAGTCCAGTACTCAGGTACAGACTCCGGTCCTTATACTCCTATACTGCTTGTGCTGCTCTGAGGACTCTAGATGAGCAGAGAGATCATCAAGGCCTCTAGGTTCTGTTTCAGTTCTACTCCAGCTAGGCCCAAGGGTCCCAAATCGTATCGAGAAATACAAACGACCATGACATTCGCATTGTGTAGTGATGCTGTGTAGTCAGGGTACACTGAACACTCCCATCCTAAAGATATGTGAATTGGCACTTCAGGCCACCTCAGATTATTTACCACATTCAGGATTATTTTTTCCAGAGCTTTCCACAGCACCAGAGAATGAGGAGTAGTCTCTGGTGACATGATGAGAAGGGCTAACTTGTTAAACCTGGCTCCACTCCGCAAAAGGTGATGCAGTTCAAAAAGCTGAGACTACAGTTATTTCAGTTGTGTGTCATGAAATTTCTGTGCATGGATTTATCAATACACACTTATACTGTGCCAGTTAGAGAGCACCCCCTTGCTATTGTAGCAACCTGCTGTAGAAGACTGAAAGAAAGCCCAGTGTCCAGTACATAGTTAAATTGTCCAGTACATAGTTAGTTAAATGAGTCCTTTCAGTTATTTCAGGATTATTATTTTGCCCTGTATTACAAAGTCAAAATACTGGCTTTGCTTGCTCTTTAACTTCTAGAATAATGTTTGTTTAAAAAAGAAATATGCTTGTGTTTATACTTCGTAGTAGATTATGGCCAGCCTTACCAATTAATCAGTGTAACACAAATTGTAAACAAAACATGGGATTATTGTCCACTGGAAAGCGTAATTCTGAAAAACAAAGTCAAGGTAGTGTTATATCAAGATAATATGACTAATAAGTCGCTAGGCATCCTCAAACAGAAAGAATACTCCTAAGCATGAATATACAGTGAACATAGCTTTGCTTCACATACGGTAAGCATGTTAACTAGCAGGGCAATAGAAATATTAGTAAATTGTACTCTTAATTATCTGCTCTAGTAGTGGAAAATTATTTGTTACAGGATGTGTGAAGTCTATAGTAAATTACATATTTATGTAATTAGATTAAGAAAAGCAGTAAACAAAGCCATATGGTATGTCTTTCTATTAGTTTAGAATCAGGCAATAGTCAAAAAATGGTGCCTCATCAGACCATTTGAAGGCGGAGGTATTGTGGCCCCGGTACCAAATTGTGTACTGGGACCACTGCACTATGCAGTGATAAACGATGTTTCCTGATTATTATCACCAAGCTGAGTACTACAATTTACTAGACTAACTTCTGAAGCTTTAACTAAGACGTCTGCCTGAAATCAGCAGTGGTTAGAGGGTGGAAAATGCCAATTTAACTTAACTTTATTATAGTTGCATACAATCTATGTGTTACATCACAGCACATGGATCAGTGCTCCAGATGATAATAATGATGGTTGGAACTCAGGGTCAGATAAAAGGCCACAGAGGGACTGTGGCCAGGATCATGGAGAGCATGGGTAGCACCTCCCTCCAACCACCTCCGTCTCTCTTCTCCTCTTCCACTCCAGGCATCCCAAAGTAAAAATTATTTTACAAAATAAATAAAATTAGATAGACTTAAATGCCAACATTTTAGCCATCCCACAGCTCAGCCCCAAATCCCCTCCCCCCTATATTCCTCTTTTTCTCAAGAAGAAATGACAAGGATGTATTGCAAGTAAGAGAAAGCAGGTATTATATTCTTATGCGTAATAATTTATGCACGTGAACATGTGAGAAAGTATCCTAGTAACCAATGTACATTACGGAGAGCATCCTAGAGACTGAAATACATCTCAGAGAGCATCCTTGAGACTGAAATACATCTCAAAGAGCACCCTAGTTACAGCGACAATACAGCAATACAGAGAGAATTCTCGGGACTTATATAAAATGCAGAGATCATTCTAGTGACTACTGTACAGTACAGAGAGCATCTACGCGACCACGATACAATGCAAATGGCATCTATGTGATGGCCATGTCAAACACAGTCACATACGCAGCCTATGCAGTTTATGCTCAGGTTGCACTTTACACAGGTTTTCTCCACCACTGCCCCATTGGAGGAAAACTCAGAATATACACTTGATGTTAGAACTGCGGTTATATATGCGCTTTTAGAACCAGGCTAACAGTGGTCTTCACCTTTAGCAGCCACCTTTACCATGGAACTGATATTGTTCACAGGTACACGGATGCCCCGAGGACTTAAGCTCAAAGGTAGTAAAAGCTTATCTAAATTGCCGCAGCGCAGGAAGAAGGTAACCGGAATACTGGAGACAGGTGTCAAGAACAGGTTGGAGGTTGTGGGTAACAAGCACACAGGATAGCCAAAGGACAGGCAAATGGTCAGGACAGGCTGCATACACGTATTGTCCAAATACAAGCAAAAGGTCAAGTGTCACAGGAGTTCAAGAGGGATCCGAAGTCAAGCAAAGGGTCACAACAGGAGATCAATTAATATACAAAAGTACACAGGAGCAGAGAGCATTTATTAATGTATTGTTTCAAACAGTTATCACTACAATTTAATGATATATCCACAGGGCAGCTAAGGAATACTCACGTGCATTGGCAATGCTGACTCGGAGCGTTAAGGGTTTACCTGCCAATTTGCCAGACAAGTCTTTACAGAAGTGAACTTGTGCAATGGAACTGGAAGTTTAATTCTTGATTTTATTCTGTCATCCCCATAAAAAGATGGCAATAACAGAACAGTTATTGTGGCAGTACATTTACCACTGCAATGCTCATTAAATAGACTTCCCTAATAGCAAAAAAACCCTTTGTTTTATTGTGTGAAATAGAAAAAAAATCCCTGTTTTGCTGTCAATAGAACTTTTCGTCCTTTGATAAATCAGCCTTTGTGTGCCTTGCTCCTTTTTCCTAGCAGTTACAATTCTGATTTAAGATTCAAAAATAGGATAAGTCTTAGCATCATACCTCCCAACTGTCCCGATTTAGATGCCACCTCCTTGAGATGCCTCTTCATCAGGTGCTAATCTGCCCCACTACTTCTGACTTTGGCGCCAGACAGATAAGGGAATGTCAGAGTCAATACTGTCTGTGATATCACAGTCATTTTGTCGCTTACCAATAAACATTGTCCAAAAGCGATTATTGTGGTTCCAATGCACAAAGATATTAAATTGCAAAATATAGCAGGATTTGCAGCTAGCCATCATAATGCATAAAAGATACTACAATAAAGCAGGAAAGTATAAAAACTGAATACATTACATTTTCGCTAGCACTTCTCCTTGGGCCAGGTCCATGTAGTCTGCAGTCAGGAAGGTAGAGAGAACAATGGCCCAGGGAAGCTTGCTTATATGCAGCTTCAGTTTACAAAAAAACACTGATGATGTCACTATGTACACAGATCGCACTTAGAGAGGTCTTCATTGGTCCAGGGTTAATGATGTCCCAGTTGTCTGCTGGTCATAGGTCAGTTCTAAGACATCCTCTGATAAGGTGTGGCCAGCTCACTCCAACAGCTGAGCACATGTTGTGCCTAAGGGAACTGAACTAATCCAGTTTTTACCAACCTATTTGCATTTCAAACACAATATAATTTTGAGCATTAATCCTTTATCTTCCATAAGTAGCATTCTCAGGAAGCGATCGCTTGGCCGACAGTAGCGGCTTCCTCATGGTATTGTGTAGATCAAAATGACACTAAACATGATACATTTTCTATATTCTGAGCCTTAGATACCTTTAATATATTATCATTTATGTATAAATAATCTCTAATACATTTTACTAATAATAAATGTGGATTGGAACCTTAACAAATGTATATTATTTACAAGTGTGAATGTAAATGTGTGTGTTATTAATCCGTGTGATTGCGTCATAACACGTGCTGTACTAATCACAATCGCACAGTAAAACAATATTAATTAATTTGGTTTACTTTATCCAATTATTTGACTTTCACAGTGATGCCACTGTTCCTCCATGTCAGTGACAGACAGCAAGCGTGGCGTTGCACTGCGACATCACTCTCACAGTCTGTTACATGGAGGACCAGCATCATAGCACAAGGTAGGGGGCACTCAACTAAAGTTAAATCATTAAACACCACACTTCTTCCATTTTCAGTCAATGAGGAAGGGGGTGTGTTCAATTAAATCCAAAGTGTAGATGTGCTGAGAGAAATAAAAACACTGAGGGACATGATGGGGGGTATTCAATTGACGGCGGGATCGCCGAAAATCCCGCGCTCAAAGAATATTACCGTTAATACGGTAATTACTGGCTGGATTTCAGCGAGTAAATTACCGTATTAACGGTATTTACGCGCAGGATTACCGTATTAACAGTAATATTCTTTGAGCGCCGGATTTTTGGCGATCCCGCCGTCAATTGAATACCCCCCGATGAGTCTTATAGAAATGAATGTGACAAACAGTAAGTTGTTGCAAACATGAGCTTCTGACACATGTTCACATGGCTGCCTCTCTGGCAGGGAGTCTTCATGGTAATATATTTACATTCAAACTAGGCCCTGGTAAAGTGTTATCTAGAGCTGTATTTCCTACATTGATGTTCGGATAGCGTTTTTAAGGAGCCCGCTGTTAGGAAAGGTGTTTCTCTTCATCCTTTCTACACTATGTCCTGGCTTTGCTTCACCTCTATCAAATTTGATGGTACTGTTGTTTGTTCTATAATAAAGGCAAATAAAATTTGAAAATGTTTGCGCTAATTGTGTGGACCTTTTTAAAGAGCACAATTCTGACAATTCAACAGCCGCTACTACAACACAGCAATTTTTTTGAAACTTCCTCTTCAAACAAAAAGTTGATGGTTGGTATCAATTTATTAATGCAATATTTTCTGCTTAAGTTAGCACGACTCAAGTTATACACAGTATATTTAAAATTACACTAAAAGAAAAAAACCAAAGAAACTAAGTAACATGAGTTCAAATTCACCTTTCCAACTACTGGGGGTAAATGTATGAAGTGCCTATTTTTTTCAACTTGCTGCTATTTGGAGAGTTTGCAGTGAAAATTTAAAGCAGCAATTGGCTTTAAATGCATTGTTTTGCCTGTAAAGCCATTGCCACTTTAAATTTTTATTACAAATTTGCCGAATACTGGCGAGTTGAAAAAATCGCCACTTCATAATTTTACCCCCTGATCTCCATTTCCCTATGATTTCCTTTTTTCTTGTATCTTTTCAGTTCTGAATATAAAATGTATTACATGTTACTAGTAAATGTCTATTTCACATAGAATTGCATTATTAGGAAAAGTCTACTAACTATCCCAACTTGCCCTCATCTGAAATCCTTCCCTTACGGGCTAATTGCAATTACCAACAAAGAGACTGAAAACATAATGCCCAAATTATTTTCCACTGAGCAAATACACTTAGTAGCAGGATGCCCAAAAATGTAATCAGTGCTATTTATCACAGTAAACTTCACCAGAGTAATGGGAACATTACCATAAGACTATGGCAGGATGAAAAGGGAACATCTACAAGTTTATGTGGGAAGTCCAGAGAAGTTTTGAATTTGAATGTTATGTAGTCTATGCAGTCTTTCCGGATTAGGTTGGTTTTGGAGCCTCACTTTTTTTCCTCTGACAGGATATTTTACTAGTGATGCCAAACCAAGATATGCATCATAATTCCAACAGCAGAACAGGACTAGTCAATGATTCACCCCTAATCATACAAAGTTCCAGACAAGAACTGTACCTGTGATCATGTTTTTCTAAGGGCGACACCCTTTCCAGTGTTCTCTGCCTCCTCCACAGTTGTGTCATTGGAGGAATTCTATTTTTAGGAATTGGAAAACCTGAATTCATTTCGGTTCAATATCAGTAACTATTGTGAATGGAGAAAATATTAAGAAAATGTAATGTAATATATTTTCAAGACAAAAAAAAATGTTCAATTATTGTTGTGCACTACTGTATATTCTAAGGCTCATTTCCATAGGCATGTCTGCCACATAAGCATGGTCTGTTCCGTTAGAGGGCATATCTTGCCTTTTTTTTACATTAGACAATGTTCCCTGTACCTGATGTGACTCCTATATGTATGATCCTTCTAAAATGCAACATGAGGGAAATCTGTTCCCATGTTATTGATCAATAATATGTTATTTTTGTTGTTGATTTGTCTACCAACTATACTGCCATAATGGTAGTAAATCTGAAGCCAAGTCACTGAATTTTACCTATATAATTCAAAGGGGCATATTCAATTAGCTTTTGGATTCGCGGTAACGCGCGTTGCTGCGAAAAGTGCGCATTCTTGCGGGTATTACGGTACCGCATTAACGCGGATTTTCGTTCGCAACCCTATGGGCTGCGAACGAAAATCCACGTTATTGCGGTACCGTGTATTACGTTTCGCGGCTGTTCCGGCGCGTTACCGCGAATCCAAAAGCTAATTGAATATGCCCCAAATTGTTCCAAGTAGCAGTAGCCACACAGAACTAACTCAGATTCATGTATGTGTTCATCTATGTAGGGAGGTACAGAACATAATAAAGCACACTGTCCATATATAATACAAGTTAACCTGTGCATGATACTCATGCATTCTAGTCAAATCAAGCTACTTAAGGTGTTAAAAAGGTGCTTGTCATGCATTTGGGCCATAGCCCAGGCCTCAACCACCAACCACTTCCCACTGTCACCCCCGGCAACCACCAACCACTCCCAACTGTCACTTCTCCTTCAAGAAATATATATATATATTTTTTAAATCTTTATAAACACTTTTAACAATTAACAAATTAAATTAACAAATTTAAAACATCTTAGTATACCAAATTTCAGCCCTTTCTGATTTTTTTTTCCCACACACACTAAGAATTTAGTAGGTCAGTGTATAACTCCGCCCAGCAGGTGGCGCTGCAGCTTGATTTTATTTTTTACACACACACACAGACAGACTAACACACGCCACTAGACATTTATATTATAGATTTCATACCTTCCAACATTTCACTCTAAAATATTGGGACATACTTGGCCATATCCCCAAACCATAACCAATCAGCCTAATCCACCCTTATATTTGCTTAAATATCTAATGCCTGATTACTGCCAAAATGCTGGGTGGTGAAACTTGGATCCTTGCTAACAATTTACCCAAGATAATGCATTGCTCTTAATGGTGGGTGTTTCTTACAAAAAGAAAATTGTAATAGAAAGGATAGACTAGAAGTTATGTAGTTTGGTGCACTAGAGTCCCTAGATAGAGTATAATCAACAGGTTGGTAGAGCATCAGGTATATATAAAATATAACTTTTATTACAAACTTAAATTAAAATAAAGTTACATTTTGAAAAATAATTAGTGATAATAAGTGAATGAGTGTGAGTTAAGACTCTGGATGCACTGCTACTATACTTCTATTATTTAAGAGGAAGGCAGTAACTAGATATAGTGTCAGAAACATAATTTGGCATAGTATAATGCTGAGCTATTCAATTGATAACTTGGTATGTAGTCTCATATATCATAAGAGACTAACCAGTCCTTGAAAAAAGCTTAGCAAAATGCGCGTCGGCAGTATCCTGGTTGCATGCACTACTTAGTTTAATTATTACATTATTAGAATAGACCCACCGTTTAGTGGCATGTTTGAAAGATGCCCTATACAATTATATGATGCAGCGTAGATACGATAACCATATCACTGAGGAGTAATGAATTGGAGGGGGATTTTCTCCCCCCACTAACCTCAACATTATGTTTAAAAGAAATGACAAGTCAGCAATAGGGTCTTACTCTACATCTCGGTAAGAGAGGTTATATATTATAGCTTTATATAAGCATTAAATATGTGTCAGATCTCTACTCACACTCATTCACTTATTATCACTAATTATCTTGTCTTGTCCTACCTCTGTAGTCTCTCTGACTTCTCCAACTCTCCCTTTCCTCTATCCGATCACCATCTCCTCTCCTTCTCTCTCTCCTCTTCTCCTGCTCCCCTCCCCCTGCCTAAACCTACTCTGTCCATACGCAACCTCGACGCTCTTAACCCGGCCTCTCTGTCCTCCGCTCTCGATACCCTCCTTTCTCCCATTTTCTCCCTGGCCTGCCCCAACCAGGCGGTCTCCCTCTACAATCACACCTCACCTCTGCTCTGGATGCGGTCGCCCCTGCCCACTCCATCCACGCTCGCTGTTCCAAACCCCAACCCTGGCACTCCAAATTTACCCGCTTCCTCCAAAAATGCTCCCGTACCGCTGAACGCCACTGGAGAAAATCCCGCTCCCTGGCTGACTTCCTCCACTTTAAATTCATCCTTTCATCCTACAGCTCGGCCCTCTCTCTCGCTAAACAATCTTTCTTTAAATCCCTCATCTCTTCCCAATCCTCTAACCCCCGCCGCCTCTTTGCCACCTTCAGCACTCTCCTGGCCCCACCCCCTCCTCCCACCCCCTCCTCCCTGACTGCCTCCGACTTTGCCTCCTTTTTCTCCTCTAAAATTGAGGCCATCTGTCTTGATATCTCCTCCTCCTCTCTCTCATCCACCCCCCACTCTTCCGTACTCACCCCCCTAGCCACCTTCCCCTCCACTCCTTCCGCCCACCACGGGCGACGAAGTCCACTCTCTCATTTCATCCTCCCCCCCTCCACCTGTCCCCTGGATCCCATCCCCTCCCACCTTCTTCGCTCCCTTTCCCCCACTACTTGCTCCTACCTCGCTCACCTCTTTAATCTTTCCCTCTCCACCAGCATCTTCCCCTCCTCCTTCAAACATGCTCTCGTATCCCCCATCCTTAAGAAACCTAATCTTGACCCCACTTCTCCCTCTTACTATCGCCCCATATCACTTCTCCCCTTTGCCTTCAAAATTCTCTCCCCCTACCTTTCTGTTCACTCCCTCCTTTATCCTCTCCAGTCTGGTTTCCGCCCCCTCCACTCCACAGAAATGGCCCTGGCTAAAGTCACCAACGATCTCCTCTCTGCTAAAGCCAGGGGCCACTTCTCTCTTCTCATCCTCCTCTCCGATCTGCCAATGACCGTCGCCTCTCTTCCCCCCTGATCACCTCCTCCCCTGCGCGTATCCAAGACTTCGCCCGCGCTGCCCCCTCCACTGGAACAAGCTCCCTCCCTCTATCAGAACTTCCCCTAATCTGTCTGGTTTCAAACGGGCTCTAAAAACCCACCTTTTTCTAAAAGCCTTCCAGTCTTCCACTTAACTTCCTTCCTTATCTTCTGCCTCTTCCCCTTCATCCCCCTTCCCTTATCCTTATCCTCCATTCCTCCTTCTCTACCTCCCTCCCCCGTGTCTCTCTGTCTGTCTACCCCACCCCTTAGATTGTATGCTCCTTTAAGCAGGGTCATCTCTCCTCCTGTCTTCACCACTTTTAACTCTGCTCTCCAGCTACTTAGCCCTTCTCCTCGAGGACCCTCTTCCCCGTCCCCTCTTGCTCCCTCCTCTCCCCTCTGGGGGTTTCCCTGTCATCCGTGCCCTCCCTCATGGGCTCCGCCGCATGCGGGAGCTTCCCCTCTCCCCTCCCCCGCCCTCTAGCTGTGCTTTGAGCTCACTGAGTTACTGTGCTTACTGTTTACTGTACTCTGCTGTCTGACCTCGTATTGTAGTTTCGTTTGTCCCTATACGGCGCTACGGGCACCTAGTGGCACCTTATAAATAAAAATTAATAATAATAATAATATTAATTTTAACTTTATTTTAAAAAATTTCTAATAAAAGTTATATTTTAAATATACCTGATGGTCTACCAACCTGTTGATTATACTTTATCTTGGGACTCTAGTTCACCAAACTACATAACTTCTAGTCTATCCTTTCTATTGTATTTAGTGAAAGTTATTGGTAGCACCCCTCTTACAATTCAGCAGAATAATCTGCGACTAAAGTATTTTTATAAATGAGGGTATTCCCTATAATCAGTGCAATAGAAAAATTCTCTTCTACAAAAAGAAAATTGTGCAAGCATAAAAAAAATGATTAAGCAATTAAAAGAGCCAGCACACTTCCCTAGTGAATTAACATGATGAAAACTAAGCTATATTAAGAAAGTGATTGAATGATAACTCCACCACAAAAATTTTACTCAGTCGCATTTATGAATATTAAATATAACGTTCTACTTGCCTTAGGTCCAGAGTTCCTCCAATCCAGCAGGTCCCAATGTTTTTTTCAAATTAACAGTTGTGTTGTGACAGAATCACAGTGCTAGACCATGGGAGCCATCAGGGTGGGCATCCAGTGGATCACTGTAACAGAGAACCACAGGTAAGCTGAAATTTCTATTCGATCTCAAAAAAATAATTCTTTTGTATAGAATTATTCATTAAAATACAAAATGTGAACAGCAGCCTTTTAGCATTACTGTAATAGAGCAATAACACAACTATCAACATAACAATCTTATATATGAAGTATACCTATACATTTACAGATTTTTAGTAGAATATCCTACCTTGACAGCACCTGTATAAGTCCAGGCCTGGCATCACTTAGATGTCGCCATAGGTTTTGACGTGGATGCTATTCATTGAGTTATTGGATTACTGTTACTACATTCAATTTGTTCCTGACCATAGTTACTGGCTGCCTGTCATGATCTTAGTACCTATTTTGACCTCAGTTTTTGTCTGCTGATATTGCACCACTTTTATCAATTTGTGTATGACTTGGCTTACAGGACTCTTTTATTGGTTGCTAATACCTTTTTGTTGGTCGCTAGTTGTAGTCATATGCACTTGGGAGCAACTGAGTACTGCTGAACACATTCATTTCTATGGGAAAGGAGCCTGATATAGGCAAAGACAATGACTAGACTGGCTATAGTGAATGACCTACTGGTGTAAATTGTAACCATTACAGATCGTGCCATTTATCTATTCTGAGTCAATTATGTAATTATTGGGCATGTTTGTAAATGCAGTCAGAAGATGACTTTACATGCAGGCCAATAGCTGTCATCTATTAACCGCATTTACTAACATGTCCAATAAGAATCAAACTGACTCCTTCAGATTATTCTTGGCATCATGGTCATTTTGGGGCCAGACTCAGCATGTGTGGCCACTATAAGATCTTACGTCTTCTACAGAGTGGACTGATCAAGGCAAATATTTTTAGGTCTTTTCCATTCATATAAGATGGTGTAGCCTTTGCTTTCTTCAGTAGGGCCTCTCTAACACTATAGTAATGCAACCACACCACCCCATCTGTAGGGTAGACATCAGCTTTAGGCTCGGAATTTAGGGTTCTGTGGATCTGTCCATAAGAAAGTCAGAGGCCTGATAGTCTGTAAGGAGAGCGTAAAAGTACCTTTTCAAATGTCTCTTTAATGTCCAGTGGAACAATGTTTGCTGTGGTTTTCAAAGTGCTTGCATGCTTCCTGTAGTTCTTTATATTGAATATTTATGTTGAACTTATTATTGACTATCTTTAGATGAAGATCCTGTATCTGGGCAACTTCAGAGGAACATGAGGTGACCCAAACTTCAAGAGTGCTGGCCCTTTAATCAAGAGAGATCTGCAGTATTCATTTTGAATATTTGCATTTACTGCCTTATTGGCAAAAATATTATGTAACACCTTCTTTGGAGCAAGGTGTGTGGCCATGCTCCCTGGTGATGACAGTCAATGGTTACCAGGAGGCAGATATGGGGCCAGTGAGCATGCATTGACATTGGCAGCCACATGTCTGCAAAAGAGCCTAGTCCATTCACTTGGACAGCTCATAGAAATACCTACAGGAACTTACACTTACAGTATCGAGCCCTGCTGTTCAACAGAGGGGAGCAAAAGGGGGAAGCTCAAGGGGGGCCTGAAATGCTGGACAGCTGCTTCTATTAAGATACCACTGGCAAAGTAGCCTCTCTTCTGCCCCTCTGGGGTGGCTTTCAGCAGTTTTCAAAAGTGCAGATTAATACATCTCCTGCTTTGCATTCTGATCATGGCTAAAAGTTGGGATGGTGTGAGTAGTCGTAGTGTGGCACTTTTGAAAACTGGGCTTTTCCTGTGGCATTCTATCAGTTTGCCCTTTCATACATCTGCGATATTCAAACCGCCAAAAACAAATTGCAGAAAACCAGCAAGTTTTAAAAACAGTTTGATACATTTTCCCCCTATGTCTGTCATAATGTTAGTCACAACTACATTACATGTACTGTAAAGATACTTAACCTCACTTGGTTTTATATTAAACACTAAACAATAAATATTGAATATTTCTACAGTTTGTGCTATTCCCATATTGTATCGCACAATGGGGTCTTTTAAAGGTTTAAAGGGAACATTATCTAATTTGTAGGGCACAACAAAAGTAAATACAGAGTCAGGGAAATCTCTGTTGTCTGCACTTTAGTTAACATAAGCTACTTCATTGCTTAGGCTTACATTGCTGGACCAAGGAAAAAAATAAGTAAATTGTAAGTATTATAAAAGAACCATAATTTCTCCCAGACACATTTTAAGTTTGTATCATTTAAAAATAAAATTAAACTTCCAAGATACTTGACAAATTCACATTGGCAGTTGGGTTGTTGGATTGTAACAAAAACGGGAAATTGATGGAGGATAAGGAGAACTTTGGCCCACATAGTCTACAGCTGTCATTGTTTAAGTGATGGATTGAGAATATTGTCCAATAGTAGTGAGATTTTAACAACTAGTATTCTCCATAGGATCAAGTTACTGGATTTCAGTGGGTATGATTCTGTCGGTCATATAAATTAGTCCTGTTGAACATTACTTTATACTAGGCTAATTTATTGAATCTCATAAAATTCCCTTGGTGCTAAATGCTCCCACTGAAACAAGAGAGAGATTGAAAACTAATAAGATGTAATACATTATTTACATTATAATTAAAAACAAAGCATGTTTTTATAGTTTGTTTTTAAAGCTACATTACCATCTAACTATAAGAACAATTTGCGGGAACACTAGTTAGGAACTCCAGTCTCCATCATTGCATCTTCTGATTGGTTCTAACACTCACACGCCTCCACTTGCTTTGTCACACAGCACTGGTTTTTCGCTGAGGCTCAAAAATAAAACAGCTGCATGGAGTAGCCCCCAAGGAGGTGAAGGAACAGGTTGATAGCAATTAAAATTAGTAAAATTAGGAGGTAATGCCACGTTAATATTGACCACAACACTTTGAACACAATAGTGCTGCCATTTGCAGTAATTACAATTAAGCTACACACAAAAAATATTTTGATTTATTGATAAGTTTCTACGTGCAATATTTAGAAATAATAAGGAAGATGGTTAGATATTCAGGATGTCACTTGATTTGCGAGGAGACAATTTTACATTGCAAACCACAATTCCAAGCATTCTCAATATGTCCACTGCTATCAACAAATGTCAGTAAAATGTTATAAAAATGAATCAATACAATACTGGAACATGTTGATTCAGATCGCCCAAGATAAATGGCCAACAAAAAAAATATTTGAATAAGGCTTAAATAAGCCACACTCTGCTCTAAATCTCTTTTGCAGTTGCCTATTTACATTGAGGCTTACCATGGCTAACTGCATACAGATAATGTACCATCTTCTGACCTCTTTGGCATCGCCATTGCTAATGTTCAAGAAGGTGTCTTGTTGCCATCATTATCTTGGGGTAAGTGGGTACAACACTATTAAAAAATAAATATTTGTGCAAGTTTGAAGCATGATTAAAACTTGGCATTTCTTCATACACAAATGCAAACTCACCATAGCCCCTTTAAAGTTTATTCTGATATTGAGATTCCTACTTATACTTTTAATGGAAAATCAACATCTGCACAGAAACTAAATCAATTGCTAGAGACTTTTTAAAACACAAGAGTGTGTTGTAGATGTAAAAAGAAACTTTTGACAGTCAAAAACGAAATAAACCATGCACCTCTATTTTCCATGTATTTTAGTGCCAGCATGTATTTCAGCATAACAAAGTAACATTTTTTTTTATTATTCTTTGTGTCTGGAATATACCTTGTATCAATCTGCAGTTATTGCTTTGAATGCTTATCGTTTGCTGTTTGATTTAGGTGTACATAAGTCTGTATTCTCACTTTTATTCATGGCAATAAATAATTGGTTATTTGCTGTGACAAATCGAATGTCACAATTCGCCAACCCCCTGAATCTCGGTGGTAGTCAGTTTAATGGTACTGACTACCCCAAAACTGAGGAAAACGACATGAGGAGTCCAGTTGGATAGTACAACGACCTGCAAAAAACCTACTTACCAGGATGCAGAAGACTTGATGGGACGACTCGCTCTGTTGCCGACTCAACTAAATGATCTAATCACCCCTGGATCTAAGACCTGCCATTGTCATCTTGTTTTCATTGTGTTAGCGAGTATAGTTACTACCCTTAAGTGTCCTTTATATAAAAATTATTATAGCATTGACATAATACAAAACACTGTACATTGTCAGAGCACTGATCTCTGTGACTTATATCTTCATGTGTTTCTCTTACTCTATTCAGAAATACCTGTTCAATTCATCTACAAGGCTCTACCTGTCTGCAACCTCCTTAGCATATTGCCACTTCATAGAGCAGCCTACTGAGATGGCCTATGTCAAAACTATGTCAGCCATGTTCTGATTGGTACTCTGCCTGTTCATATAGCACAGAACATAATGTATTCTTTACATGGTAACTTTCCCTCTACCAATTTCCAAGCCTCCTATATTTGAGGATCAGGCTTTGGTAGAAGAACACTGGAGTTGGTAAAACAACTCCTATTGATGTAGGGGAGAGGAAGGTATTGTGTGAGCAGCACTACTCCATGAATGCAAAGGGGTAATGGTGCCAAGCCAGAGCTTGACTGAAAGGTCAGATGAGTACCTATTGGTGTTTCTATGGAATATCAGCATCCAGATAAGATGGCAGACAGGCAGAACATTGTTTATTTTATATAGTAATAAGGTAACAGAAGTGGGACACTATGTCTGTTAATGTATGTTCATCAGGAGTTGAATTATAGAATAATAAATATTGAACATTTAACCACATGACTAGATGCTTTTCTCCGTTCATTGCTAGATCAATTATAAGGCTGTCGAAATGTACTTGCATTTAATATATTTTTTTAATAACTGTTAGAGCTTTGTTTTGGTAAAGTAGTGTAATAAATATATAATATTTTTATGGGTATTACCAGGGAAATATTAGCCTTAGAACCTACCGGGATGTTTCCAGGTAGGCTGGTGGCCTCAAAAGGCCGCCTAATGTATTTTTTTGGGAGGGGATTAAAAGAAAATAAAAAGGATTTATTTACATTTTTTTGCTCAATCAGTGGAGCTGACAAGTCAGACCACAGCTTCCTGGATTATTTCTTAAAACAGCTGGCTCTGCCTTAATCACTCCCCCTTGCCTCATTTTCAAAGTAGGGGCCATGCAGCCTATTGCTACATTGCACGGCCTCTACCTCCTCTCTTATTGCCCTTCTTGCTCACACTGTCATGATCTACATCCTGCATCTCATGTCTGCCAGAAATTATGTATATATATATATATATATATATGTCTGTTCTACCAGAGGGGCCACTGTGGTACTTAGACTGCTCTCTTACCTGCCAGAGCTAGGCTCGTTACTCCAGGATGCTTAACACCTGTCCTTAGCCTACAAAAGCCTGCTTGTCCCAGAAGCCTTTGCCAGATCATCTGTTGCCTTTACCTGTGTTGCTATTCCTGTGTCCTATCCTGATTGATCTCCTGGTATTGACCTCTGCTTGTCCCTCCGTTTTTGCACCTTTTCCTGTGACCCCCTAACTCGGCTTGTCTGTGTCCCTTTACCTGCTTGCAGCTCTCCAGTGTTTCAGCTTTATCCTGCTGCAGAGTATTACCACCAATACTTGCTTTCAGCTCTCCAGTTTTTCAGCATCATCCTGCTGCAGAGTATTACCACCAATACCTGCTTTCAGCTCTCCAGTGTTACAGAGGGCTAACCTTTTGCAGATGTTACTAGCAGTCTCCACTACCTCGTGGTAAAGTCCTGCAGACCATCACATCCTGTGTCCGTTACCTCCAGTGCCTTGCTCCGCAGACCGTCGCACCTTGTGTGTCATTTCCACTACTTTGTGGTAAAGTCCTGCAGATCATCGCATTCTGCATCTGTTGTTTACTGAGTTCTCTTGCTATTTCTGCCATACCCTACCGTCCAGCATCCTGAAACCTGTGCAACCGGTGTTTAATAAAAACCACTTTGTTCACTACCCTCTCTCTTTGGGAATCCTGACAGTATGATCTGGCCCCAAAATTGAGCCTGCCGTTAAACGCTTTCCACAATTATTTGAGAATTCCCAGGGTACTGGTACTGGTTTATTAACTCAGTATTCAACGTCCTGAGACCATGGCTATTATTCCTTCCGAAATTTTCCTTTTCCAGATGCCCCAAGTGGATATTTTCCAACGCCACTCTGAAATTTCTCAAGTCTCTTCTTTGCTTATTAAGGTGCTTAAACAACTTCCAGTCTCTATAACAAGTAATTGTTCCGAGGTCCCAGCCTCTGCCTCCAGCTCCAAGGTGTTAGCTTCTGGTTCCACTCCTGAGACAATGCCTGCTCCAGAGAGGGTGCTGCCCTTGCAGTCTGCTCTTGAAACTTTGCATGCAGTTCAGCCCGATTTGCCATTCCATGCGGTTCAGCCTGAGTTGCTATTCCATGCAGTTCAGCCACAGTTGCCATTCCATGTGGTTCAGTCCGAGTTGCCACTTGGTGCTGTCTGCTCTGAGGCTTCTTACAGTGTTATCTGCTCTGAGGCTTCTCACAGTGTTGTTTGCTCTGAGGCTTCTCACAGTGCTACTCCTTCCATGCCGTCTGCCCAGTCCGGGCTTCCTTCCATGTTGTCTGCCCAGTCCAAGCTTCCTTCCAAGTCGTCTGCCCAGTCCAGGCCTCCTTCCAAGTCATCTGCCCAGTCCGGGCCTCCTTCCAAGTCGTCAGCTCAGTCCGAGCTGTCTCCTGCCAAAAGTGTCCTGCCCGAGTCCGAAGATACGTGTGCTCAGCTCGAGCCAAAATTTCTCACTTCATCCAAGGACAATTTAGCGAGCCCTATTGCTGTCCCAGTCCAAATTCCAACCCCCCCCCCCCCAAGGTTCTTGTTCCCACATCATCTAAAGTTGCCAAGACTGCTGACTCTTCTTCTGTTTTTGAATCCCCACCACTTACCTTCGATGGGGACATAGGACAATTTAGTGCGCTTTTAAAATTCTGATTTTCCTATTTTCTCACTGTACCAAATCATTTTGACAACCAACATAAGCAAGTACTCTTCTTGCTATCCAGTTTTAGAGTGAAGGCGTTGGAATGGGTATGTCCCTTTATTGAAACCAGAGATACCATTCTCTCAAATGGAAAACTTTTTACAGACGCTGTGGTTGAAAAATTTGCCCCAGCACTTCCCGTAAGCCATCTTCTTTGTTTCCAGTTACCCAAGCCTTGGAGTTGCCTTCATGTAAGGGCACACACCACAATAGTTGGGACACCTTAAAATTTTGCATACAGGTAGGCAGTGGCAATGTTTTGACAGTTTTTATTTTTTTATTTATACTGTTAAGGAGACGTTTGAACCATGAGACCCAACTATTGTTAAAATAATGCAAACCCTGGGAACTCCCTGCTGCTGGGTTAAGCTGCTCCACTCACATAACAAATGTGTGTACTCCACCCACTGGTGTGCTGACTCTGCCTACTTGTATTTTCTCCGCCTACTAGTGTAATACTTTGCCTGCTTGTGTGTGTTCTATCAACTGTAAAAGTTGGATTCTGCCTACCATTGTATCTTGCATTTGCCTCACCTAGAACCAATGTGGCTAGGACTAATAATGAAATAAGTCTGTATACTTTTGTATTGCTCCCGATCACTATTTGTTTGGATCCACCTATATGAGGCCACTTTCTCAATTTTTCTCAGGGCCACTTTAAGTTCCCAATCCACTCTCGGGTATTACATAGGAAAAATGGAAAATATAGTAAAGTCCGTTCTCCCCTACTTACTTTAACACTATTATTACTACCCAAAATACTTATTCCAAAAGTGTATTCAGATCGTTCTCCTGGCTATAGAGTTACCAGGTAAGTGTACTTTAGGCAAGGTCTGACACTTTTACGGTCCAGGGACAAAGGTCTGCTGTCAATGCCCATGGACACAAATCCTTAAGGGTGAAGTGACTTGGAATAGGACCAGGGTTGGAAGTAGAAATGTAAGAGTACCATTTGGAAAATATTGGGTTGACTTTTGGTAACATTCTCTTTTGAGTCAGTGAAATAATGACTAAAGTAGTCATACTGGGCTAGGGATAGTGTTTCGAAAGAAAGTGTAGTTTTTTCTATTACTAAAAGCTTTAATTAATTTCTCTTGTACTCTAAAAATATTGGATATAGTGTTGTCTGGATTAAGGCTAACCATGATCTATGTTTTCACGTTAGGGAAGATCTAACCTGGACCTCATGTGCACTATTAAAGGATACCTATAAATGAGACAAATCCGAGTGATTTTACTCAGTTGCATAGTATGCAAAAGTCCTTAAGAAGGACACCATTCCCTGGACCTATGTCTGACAGGCCTGTTCCATTAATGGCATTGAGAAGCACGGTGGCTAAGTGGTTAGCACATCTGCCTCACAGTGTTGGGGTCATGAGTTCAATTTCCGACCATGGCCTTATCTGTGTGGAGTTTGTATGTACTCCATGTGTTTGCGTGGGTTTCCTCCGGTTTCCTCCCACACTCCAAAAACATACTGGTAGGTTAATTGGCTGTTATCAAATTTGACCCTAGTCTGTCTTTCTCTGTCTGTGTGTATATGTTAGGAAATTTAGACTGTGAGCTCCAATGGGGCAGGGACTGATGTGAATGAGTTCTGCGGAATCAGTGGCGCTATTTAAATAAATGGTGATGATGATGATGATGATGATGCATAGGAGCATGGCTGCAATAACTACCATCCACCTTGGTATACTTTTTCAGTGTAATAGGGAAACTGCAATGGCAAAGAAAGATAGTAGATGGTTTGCAAGGGGTTGAGATTTTGGGTCAAAAAAAAGATATTGCTGTGGGAAAATCAGGACATATGGGAGCTCTATTCAGGTTGCTCACTAGGGAAAAAATTACATTCAAAGATAAAACAGGAAACAATCTTAGGCCTGTGACTTAAAGTTTTGTGCTCCCTGTAGAAAGATTAAGTAAAATGTAGTAAAATATATGCACATTGTAAATACAGTGTAATAATAAAACGTATTGATTCAGAGTTATATAATAGAGACAAATTGCAGCGCTAAAAACCCAGCCAACTAATCATAAAAAAATAAATAAATAAATTGTTTTGTATGTTAGTTACATTATGTTATATTGGATTCTGTAAAATACTTATTTAGGGACTGATGGAGTGGAGCAGCAGCAGTAGAATATTTTGCAAGGAACATTAGTCTAGCCCCTGCAATCAAATTAGATTGTAATGGTGAAAGTCTGGTTTGAGAAATAATAAAAAAAAGGAAAATGAATAGTCAATGAACGAGCTATAATGGCAGCATGAAGCTGTGGCAATTTAGCTGTGTATTTTGTGCATTACAACAGTATGTGGTAAGCATGAAAATATACTGGACATTGGAATGTATATGATGGACAGTTGGTTCTGATGTATACAATATTTTTATTTTACATTTACATGAGGCAGATCTGGGCATTCCTTGCTGATCGCACTTACTTTTTCACTACTTATACAGAAATTATATTTAAATTAGATGGATGGAGAAGATTCAATTAGTTGCAGAGTTCCCTGCGATCTGGGAAGTCACACAAACTTTTTCTCCCCGCAAATGGACTTGATTTTTTTCTGCACCTCAAAGATGGAAGAGATCAGATTTCCTTACTCTCTTGATTAAATTCAGGCTTAAATGAAGCTAAAGTGATTACTATTTCAGAAGAAAACATTAAAAGATTTTAAATGAATGAATGGGGTTGTAATAAAGTGATAATAGTTTGCACATTGAAGCAGCTTCGTGCATTTTCAGGTAGATCTGCAGACAGTGTCGGACTGGGGCATGAAGGGCCCACTGGGGAATGCAACACTAGGGGCCCACCAAAAGGGGTGTGGTCAGCCATCATAGAGGCGGGACCAGACACTATAGGGGGAGTAGTCAGTCCACGAAGGACAGCTAGCACCTTAGTGCAGTATATAAAGAATGCAGTGTGTGTATAAAGAATACACAGTCTTGACCTGCCCCTTAGATTGGGCAGAACAGTCACCAAAAAGCAGGATTGTCCCACTAGACCAGGCTTGGCTAACCTGTGGTACTCCAGGTGTTGTGAAACTACAAGCCCCAGCATGCTTTGCCAATATATAACAGCTTATTGCTGTAAGGGTATGCTGGGACTTGTAGTTTCACAACACCTGGAGTACCACAAGTTAGCCAAGCCTGCACTAGACTCAGAACATTTGACAGACTGTCCTACCTGTTGTTGTCACTTTTACCACCTGTGGCTGCTGGTTTCTTTAGTTGCGGCTTGTCAGGATCCTGGACTGCTGAGGGCCCTATTTGGAAAAAATAATGGGTACATTTAGAAACGCCAACCATACCTGCCATTAAATCAACAGCACCCAGACTTACAGAGCAAACGTTTTAAAGAGAAGAGTTTACTTACTACATTGTGTGTTCTGTACTGTCAATGAGTGTAGGACAGTGGTTCCCAAACTTTCTCAGTTTGAGGCACCCTTAGGGTCACCATAATGTTTCCAAGGCACCCCTAAGCCAAAATAATTACCGGGTAGTCCCGTTTTTTAACAAGTTGGGTCAAAATGACGTAAGATGTATTTAGGCCGCTTCACCATCACATTGTGCCCCTTCATCATATCACTGCGCCTCTTCACCATATTACTCTGTCCCCCTCTTCGCCATCTCTCTCTGTCCTCCTTCTGTGTCTCTCTCTGTCCCCTTCAGCGTGTCTCTCTCTGTCCCCTTCAGCGTGTCTCTCTCTGTCCCCTTCAGCGTGTCTCTCTCTGTCCCCTTCAGCGTCTCTCTGTGCCCCCTTCAGCATCTCTCTCTCTCTGTCCCCTTCAGCGTCTCTCTCTGTCCCCTTCAGTGTCTCTCTCTCTGTCCCCTTCAGTGTCTCTCTCTCTGTCCCCTTCATTGTCTCTCTCTCTGCCTGCTTCAGTCTCTCTCTCTCTGCCCGCTTCAGTGTCTCTCTCTCTGCCCCCTTCAGTGTCTCTCTCTCTGTCCCCTTCAGCGTCTCTCTCTCTGTCCCCTTCAACATCTATCTCTCTGTCCCCTTCAGCGTCTCTCTCTCTGTCCCCTTCAGTGTCTCTCTGTCCCCTTCAGTGTCTCTCTCTCTGTCCCCTTCAGCGTCTCTCTCTCTGTCCCCTTCAGCGTCTCTCTCTCTGTCCCCTTCAGTGTCTCTCTCTCTGTCCCCTTCAGCATCTCTCTCTCTGTCCCCTTCAGTGTCTCTCTCTGTCCCCTTCAGTGTCTATCTCTCTGTCCCCTTCAGTGTCTATCTCTCTGTCCCCTTCAGTATCTCTCTCTCTGTCCCCTTCAGTGTCTCTCTCTGTCCCCTTCACTCTCCTTTACTTACCTTCTTTCCTGACGTCCTCTCTGCTGCTACTGCTGCTGCTCACTGAGGCTGACGGACGTGATGAAGTCACGCCCCGGCAATCAGTGAGGAGACGGATCCGGCGCTGGATGATGGGTAAGTTTTTTTTTGTTTCTTTGTTTTTTCTCTTCTTCTTTTTCTAGTGTAAACCGCTGGACTGTAGGAGATCAGCTGACAGGGGGAGGGGCCGGGTCACATGATCGCAGCTGCGATCACAATTGAAAGATGACTGGCTGTCACAGCCAGTCATCTTTCAATTGCGATCACAGCTGCGATCGCAATTGAGCAGCGGGGACGCCGGAGAGGACCGTCGTGAGGGGCCTCCCAAGCTCCGCCCACGGGTAAAATGGGGTGTGGCCGTACGGCAGCTGGGCCTACCGGTGGTTTAACCGGTAGTCCACTGGGCCAGTACGACGCTGTCTGCAGACCTACAAAACTAGGTGCACACTAATTTTTCAAGGGCAGTTCCTTGAACTAAAAAGTGGTCATGCATCTTGAAATGCAACTAAAAATAGGCAAACTTGCATCTGCATTTTTTATAGTTTTTAAATGAGCCTTAATGTATGTTTGTGTAAGTGTCTATTACCTTTGTGCATATTACTGAAAATCCATAGCAGTGTATTTTTTTTTGCAGCAAGAATATTTAGTGTATTCAGGGCGTGTGATACCCCAGAGGAACGGAGAGACCAGAATGCAAGGACTTACCTCTTCAACGTTATTTTTCTCCTTCCTCACAATTCAGATTCAATTGGTATGAGAATGAATATGGGTGACAGAGGGGCAATAGTACTGGCAAGTCTTACTCGCTCTCAACTCAACAGCCAACAGCACGAACCTTTAACCTTTTATTTCTGGAGCAAAGAGGTTAGCGCGGGAAAAGGCAGCTTAGAAATACTACATTGAATACATATTGGTTAGACAATGAAATTAGCATAGGCAGTTCCCTAAGCATGTCATTAGACAATTAAATAGGCACTTCCATAGGCAAGTAATTGGACACTTCTTTAAATAGCAGGTAAATAAACACTTCAATAAACAGATGGCCTAGCGATCAAACTAGGGGTGCAGAGAGTGAAAGTTCCTACAGATGAATCACTATGGTGCCTCAGTAAAGTTCCAGATCTACATTCTGGCACAGATGTGGCTTAGCTAAATCCCTGAGCAGAATAGCAACATGGTAGTTCTTGATCCTGGTGCAATAAATAGTTTCGTTCGCAAGTGTACAATACTCTCTTAGCAAAAAGGAAGTCACTGTGGTGTATCCTCTCACACAGTTTTAATAATAGTTCTTCTATCAATATGTTTTTTGCACTTGATATTAAAGTTATGTGGATACAAACAATAGTTACTTTGACTAATGGGTGAAATGAAGCAGCTTCTGAAAATAAGTTATTGCTCCTAGAATTAATGCTCCTTTATCAGCACAATAGTTGTAAAGACTAATACTCATACTTATATGGCGGCAATAGTGTTGTAGCATAATACTCTTGTGTTATGACAAATAACATTCCTGGACCGGCTTGGATCTGTGGTTCCACAGAATTGAACAGTATCTAATAGTCATAAACATTCCTTAACGAAATTACTGCTTGGGTAGGAAGCATGATATAAATGTTGGGCTCCGTTTTGGTTGTGGGGTTTAAGACATATACCATGTAGGCACACTACCACTGCTTGGTGTTTAAATGGTAATTCAATGCAGGATGAGTCCCGTAATTCTACTAAGCACAATACAGTTCTGATAGATAGTTCAGTCTCTGCACCAATCAAAATAGTTCATTCTTGATGCTGCATTCGCTTGTCTCAAAATGGCGGTGTTTAACACCACAATTCCTTTAACTAGTTGGCAGTATTTGTTACATGTCTGAAATCAATGATAACTTTATGCTAGTGGGGTTGTTTTTCCTGTGATGTGCTGCAAAAACTTTTACTATATGCTTTTATATTTCAAAACTGGCTGGCTGAGACTTTTAGTGTCACACTGTTGCACAGGCTCTATAATGCTGTGACTCACCTTCTCAGTTCCTCTGAATAATTATACAAGTGTCCCAAATAAAGTCTGAGGATTTATGCTTATAACTGTTCTCCTGTTTCTCAATATGCTTATGCTTCAAACGGTACAGAGTCCTATTCTTGTAGGGTATAGTATACAGACTCACTCCAGCACCACAGTGCTTTTGATGTCTCAACTGCTGCCTTGTTCCCAAGGGGTCAGTCACACTGCAGTTATCTGAAACCAGTTTCCTGCTTGTCTGTTGCATGTCTCTCTGCAAACAGCACCTCACACCACACTTCCCTCATTTTTCTTTTCAGCCAAAAGCTCCTCTCTAGACAGACCAAGATCTTGCGTGATTTCAACTGTGATATCTCTCTCAGTCTGTCCCTCCTTGACTGACAGCTGTAAAAACAAATGGGCAGCAGAAGCAGGGAAACTCTTGTATGCTATGCTTCCTGAGTTTGTACAGTTCTTTTAAAGGGACACATACACATATATCAAGCTCTGGGGCACTACAGTGAGTTCTGCTTAGTTTATGTCCTACTGGCCCCCAACCTTCCACTTTCATGTCTAGATCTTTTTCTAGTTAATTCATGCTTATCCTCTCTATCCGGTGAAAGCCTTGCCAAGTAATGTAAAGGACGAGTGCTCATTTTAATGGAGTAGTGGCCAGAAGGACACCTTATGAACAGTACTGGATTGACCCATATATTCATGGCATGTACTGTTAGGTCCTGTATCATTTGATGCTCTATGGACTAATCTTAAACTGTGTCTGTAATGAGGTTTAAGGCACACATTTACTGACAGCACCAGTCTAGAAACTAACAAATTATCAATAAGATACTACCATGATTCTAGTGTGCCCCACATAGAGCAATGATGACCCCCAAGTGTAGCATCTCCATCACTATGAAGAACTAGTATCTCCATTCATGTCCCTAAATTCAGATACCTTTGTTCCCTCTGGTCATCTTCATGATTGCATGTTGGTTTTACTCCCACTTCAACTATTATAGTAGAGCCTGGAGCCAGGTTTTGGTCCCTGTGCATTTGTTTTATCCTAAATTGTCACCGTCAGAAGCCAAGAACGACTTATCAAACAGATAAAATGAGCAGAGATTTTGCCAAGAGGGGACTACTCACAGTATTACAGTATTGAACAATTACAGAAATCTTGAATTTAATGAAAAGGTAGAGGATTAAATTCTCGACAAGCCAAATTCTAGCAACTGTAAATACTGACCTGTTTTCCATGTTATTGAGTCAAAACAAAGGTCCTTCTTGTGTGCTTACTAATGTTTTCTGTTCCTTCTGGTCTTAGGCAAGCAGTTACAGTGATCCCATGATTGCTGGACATCCCTGGAGTTAGAAAGACTACTTCATCATCATCATCATCATTAACATTTATTTATATAGCGCCAGCAAATTCCGTAGCGCTTACTACTTAACAGACTTAACAGACATTTGTGGTTAACCACTTATTAAAATAATGTTAAGCTTTTTTGTAGAGTCATGTGCAACTCATGCCAGAGTCAAGTCCCCTAGAACTGTTCGGTAATATGGATAGTTGATTGCTTCACTAAAGTCTTTCTGCTCCATCCTTTCTCCACCACAGAAAGAACAAGACAGACCAGTTGAACTAACAATATGTATTATTTTTCAAAATCACATACTCTACCCAAAATTACACTGGGATTATCACTGTGAGCCTAAACATAAATTACAACCTGTAAACCTATCACAAAGACTTCCACCTTTAAGTAGCCTAAGTGACTGAACCTACGGTTGGGGTTTATGATATATGCACAGTACACTTTAAGAATTAAAGTTATAATTTAGATTTTTATCTTTGCAATTTTTCTGTGCATGGAAGTAAGCACCATTCTGCCCCTAACTGCAGCAAAGCTACGTTCTCAGTCCCTTCGTGTCTTTGAAGGAGGTGGCAACATTTTAAGGTTTTGCACAAGGCACAAGCAAAGATAAAAGTGGCTCAGAACTTAATCTGCAGTCCCCAAGGCAGAGTCCTCGACTAGTTAGTGCTGTGCATGCCAATGTATTAATTATAAGTGCCCATATATTATCCATTTACAGCATTTTCTTGCCAAGCATTGTGTAAAATTTGTCCTCTTGAGATTTTTCTTTTAAGCAGAAGTTGCTATGCTATGTATCATCTCAATGTCATATCCAAAAATAGGCAGTTAATAACAGTATATTTATACAAAGCTTTGTCACCTTGGAAAATGCAATGAATATGAGATCATCCTGCCTGCTAGGATTATTTAAGTCTAAAAGTTTCAAAATGAATAGCAGAACTAGTGCTTTTTTTTTATTATGCTGAGGCAAAAATTGTCAACTTTCTCCTAAAACAAGATAGAAAATGTTCAGGTATTAAAATCCATTTAAAAATGTAGTGAGAGAGACTAGGGTTTTCAATAACTCATTGGGGCTAATTCGATTAACTACGAACTGCCGTAGTAACATGACTCGTTGTGTTTCATGAGCTGTTTAGGCATTGATATTTGATCATTTTTTGCTCACACCTCATAGATGTCAGGCGATGACCCACACTTCCTCCACTGTGCAGGGACGGACGCTTGTCTCTTCCTGCAAGGAGGCAAGAGTCCTGTTGCCTACCAATGAGATACTACCTCTCAATTCAGCCCGCCACTGAATGGGCGCAGTAAGCAAGCCTCCTGTTGATAGTCAACAGAACGCTCTTTGACTCCAATGTCAGCGAAGGGTCCCACAAGGGACTGTTAAGGCTCTGTTCATGGCCCTTTACGTTTTCACATTACACCTCATCTTGGGGAACTAATCTGCTTATTTAGCCTCCAGTACCACCTCTACACTGAGGACAACCAAATCTACATCTCTTTCCTTGATCTCTCCCCTTCTGTACTATTTTGTGTAACCAACTGTCTTTCTGCTATCTTCACATGGATGTCCAATGCTACCTAAATCGTAACATGTCCAAACATGTCCAAAACAGAGTCACCACTTCTCCTCAAATCTCCCTCACTGTCTAAAACATAACTATTTCCTCACTCTATCACTTCCACTGCCATGGTCAGACACTTGACTCCGCCTTCTGCTTTATACCTCACATCTAGACCCTCTCTGTATCCTGTGGACTCCACCTTAGAAGCATTGCCAGAATATGCCCTTTTCTTACCCAACATACTGCCAAACCTCTTCTCTCATCCTCTTACGTCTTCACTGCTGCAACCTTCTGCTATCAGGCATTCCTAACACCCATTTATCCACACTTAAATCCATCCTAAATACTGCTGCAAGACTGATCTTTCTCTCTCACTGCTCCACATCTGTTGCACCACTTTACAAATCCCTACACTGGCTCCCTGTGTCCTCCAGAATCCAATTCAAATTACTCATCCTTTCCTACAAAGCCCACAACACCACCATTCATACATCTCAAATCTCATATCAAAATACTCTGCCTCCATCCATTTTAGATCTGTTTCTGACCTGTATATAAATAAATGGTGATGATGATGATGATTATGATGATCTGTGACTCATCGTCATCATCATCATTTATTTATATAGCGCCACTGATTCCTCAGCGCTGTACAGAGAACTCATTCACATCAGTCCCTGCCCCATTGGAGCTTACAGTTTAAATTCCCTAACATACACACACACGCACAGAGACAGACTAGGGTCAATTTTGATAGCAACCAATTAACCTATCGGTATGTTTTTTGGAGTGTGGGAGGAAACTGGAGCACCTGGAGATAACCCACCGAAAACCGGGGAGAATATACAAACTCCACACAGATAAGGCCATGGTCGGGAATTGAACTCATGACCCCAGTGCTGTGAGGCAGAACTGCTAGACACTAAGCCACCGTTCTATACAATATAGAGAACCTCTTAGTGACATACAATAGAGAGAGCATCCTAGTGACCAATATACAATGTGGAGAGCATCCAAGTGACTGCCATACAATACAGAAAGCATCTATTGACTCATACACAATACAGAGAGTATCACAGTTACCATAACATGAAATACAAAGAGTATTCCCTGAACTTATATAGAATGCACAGAGCATTCTAGTGACCACCGTACAATAAAGAGAGCATGCAATTGGCCACAATACAGTGTGTCAATAATACACAGTCACATACACAGCTTCCCCCACCCAGTCCACCATGGGAGGGACACGCAGAATATACACGTGAGAGTGGTTTACATATTCACACACATATGTATACTTAGCCACCGTGCTAACCACTCAGCCACCGTGCTGCCTCGCTCCTCTTGTTTCAGCTTCCACTTAGAAATTAAGCTCTTAAATGAGCAGGGCCCTCCATACCCTTTGTTTTCACGTCTGCATTTATTTTGTTTACCTTGTATGTCCCTGTTTTATGTATGTCCTGTTTTCCTTACTGTACAGCACTAAGGTGCTTTGCAAAATATACAATAATAAATATATGGTGTGAAACTTGTAATTTTAACTAGGGATACTTAGAAGAAACTACATTTTACTATGAAATACTCCCAGCACTTTTTTGCCTCTTTCTCCAAAGTCAACTTTCTGTATTGGGGCCCACTTATTTTTCTATTATTACAGCCCATTCATACTTATCAAATTGAACATTGAAGGACAGCTTGAGAATACCTAAAGAGCATTTTAATATAATTATTAGTGATTCTATTTTATATTGTTCAGCTCAATTTTTAGATGGAAGATTTGAATATTTTGCTCCCAGCATGTAAGTCATCTAAATCTGTGTCAGCTTGGGTGGTCTCCAGTCTACCTTTCACTAGGACTCATACTTGCTCACTTATTATAATAACCATAGGCATGCATGGTGTTTTGATGGTGGATACACTAAGGGCCTGATTCAAGTCCGTTTGTAACTTGCACAGAACTTAAATGTAGTTCTTACCGTACTCAAATCCAAGTGTATCTCAAGATACATTTCTATTAGAATCTGGGTATAAGTACGCTCTGACTACGCAGTATATGCCATATGTAGAGAGAAAGAACACACTGCAGTATACATACAAGGGTATGTGCAATAAAAGGTCAGAACACATAAAAAAGTTATATTATAAAACAAATGAACAACTAATAATAGTATAATCATTAATAAAAAATATGGATTTTTAAATAAAAAATACTTATAGTATTTAATACTAAAATACTTTATTTTAGTCATTAAGGAAAGTAAGGCAAATAAAGGAATAAATGTTCTCCTGGACAAACCATGTTACAATGCAAATTAGTTTATTATTTTGCACATAAGTTAAATACTGGCTGTTATTTTACACTGAAATTTAAAGTTGATCCAGGACATGTCCTATACCAACTCAAATCTCTCCCCACATTTTAAATTTACCTCCCCCTCCAATGCAACATGATTTTGCCGAGGTGCAAGGTTACTCCTTTTTTATGCTATGCTTTACTTAATGACTCAGGGCCATAGTTTTTAAGACAGACTATGCTGTGTTAGTCATCGCTATCAATCGGCACTTACATATGACCTGTAGCTGGTGCACATGATACGGCTGAAACCAAGCATACATGAGAAACCCAGGACTTGAATCAGCCGCATCTGCATTGGAAAATGCTTGGCACACCTTTACAGTACATTGCCTATGTTAGTCTGCCCCTTCCCTCCACATTTCCGCCTCTTAAGTCGTAGGCAGCAGTAAGTGTCATTTGCACTTGTACATTAATTGCATTCAGTGGAGTAAGGTCCTTATCTGAACATGCAGAGAGCTATTTCACGTAAGATATTTTATGCAAATCGACGCAAGTTTGACCAGTAATCAGGCCTTATATTGCTAAAGAATATTTATCTACCTAATGCTCACATCATTAAAATGGTTCTTGCCACCAGGGACTGTGCAAAACATTAGGTGGTTAGTAATTGTACATGTTAAAAGAGTTTGTTTTAAATGTATTTTATTGACAGGTTATTTCCTTTTAAATCTGAAACAGATAGTGACATATTAATGAATGCAGGCAATAAGCAAATATATTCTCCTGGGAAAACAGTATCTGATACAACAAATAAGTTTAAATAAATGGTGTACCATTGCCAGTTAGATATTCATGGGAATTATTTCTGAACTAGACTTTAATGATATACAATAGGAATCAAATCCCACTGTACTATCTTGAGTTACAGTAATGACCACAGAAACCAGAGGCAGAAACTAGGAGCTGACAGATCTAAAATGCTTTCAACAGAATCCCCACATCTGCTACCTGTCATATTGTTACAGACAGCACACTTATATAAATATTCTTAATTTTTATTTAATTGTTGTGCTGAAATGGTTGATGCATTTTAACAAAAAAAGTTGCCTTGCATAACCAGTATAGTTTGATTTCACAAGGGTTTCCATTTTTTAGCTAATATAGATTCTATTTCTATTATTACATATGGGGATATGTCTCTTATGACATCTTTTACAATGATTTATTTAATCTCATATAACATACAGTAGACTTAAACTAACCTGTTGAACTTTCAGTGACAGTATTTGAAGTCTACAGGGATGGGACTATACAATAAACCTCTGTGGATTGGGACGGGATGAGAAATTGTTGTTCAAATTACACTTTGCTGTGCTTGTGTCAAGGTAACAAGGTGCAGTTAACAAACAGGCACTGGAATTTGAAAGAGGTGCCTATGATTAGACTGACCATGGGCATTACATCCAACATTTTCCTGTACCAAATCGTGACAAATTTGCAGCAGTCTGCAGACAATATATTTACTCCACATTCGGGGCATGCCTAAAGACACCCCCAACTACCTCCCTTCTCCTAAATAGACCCTTGGATTTCCGCATGGCACCCATTCACTATTGTGTCCAGGACATACTTCCCATCATTCTCTGCAGTCTGGCAGAAGAGATGGACAGTCCTTTACTTAGATTGAGACCCCAAGAGCTGACAATCTGCCCCTTCACACACAGGCTCTTTAAGCAAACAGAATTGGGACAACATTCAGAGAGGCAGTGTATATGCTATTGTGGGGGGCAGAAATGTCCCCTGGGTGTCAACTATGGTTTGCTCAAAAATATTCTAAATGTTTTGACCTTTCTTAACTTTTCACAGATATATCCCAGAGACATAACTCCCCCTTCAATAAACCAATCATAATCTCCTGCACATTTACGTACTAAATATGATGGAATTACAATATCAAATATCATCTCCAAAAGACATGTGACTACTGCGGTTTCCCTGTAAAGTTAATATCTATACTTCACAACCCTTGTGTGGTTTTTGCCCTTGAGTACAGAGTGGCACACTGATTTCCCAAAATATGAAACATGAAGGCATGTTCTTTGAAGTTAATATTTCTATATAGCTACATAGGCGGCCTTCATCTTTTGCATTTTGCTGCAAGGTTCTCACCTGGGCGGGGGGGTACATTGCCTTTCCAATACCTAAAGGTAGGATGAAAGGATGTCTACTGTAAATAGGAAATTACATACAAGATCTAAGACAATGCATGGTTGTGCTCTGTATTTGTTAAGTTAGCATCCTGACAGAGTGTCTGCTGACCCTAATTACCTCCCACTGGGCTAATTGACCAAATATTCTAAAGCATTTTCAATGAGGTCAAATCATGTACTATTATTAAGTTTAATATTTATCTGGGTGCCTGACATTTAATATTTTATTTGGGACCGTTACCTGACATGTAATAAGGAGAAAAACAAAAGGAGGAATAGTAATACTAAAGTCAGGAAAAAAGTATTTTAGAGGTAGACAAGGGTATAGCCAAATAAGTATGTCCATTACGTATTTAAGTAACCTCCACTGAGATACTGAGTTACTTTTCCTGATATACACCTATATGATTGGCTGTTAGGAGGATTAATTCTCTCAGAAATTTAACAGAGATGAAAAAGTTGGCCACACCATAAATAGCTATCTGCATAGATTGAAAGAAAGTATTACATTACTGTATTATATCAGCCAAAGGAAAGAGTATAGTAAAACATTTCAAGGTTTATCTGCGCTTCCTGAAAGAATATTTTTGCTGACACTGGATGTAACCTGTTGGGTAACGATGAGGCAAAGTGTCATCGTCGCGTCGTCAGATATCGCAGGTTTTGGATTACATATAAGTCCCTCCCTCCCTAGGAGATCCAGCACCATTGCTCACACAGACACAGGAGTAGTAGGATCCTTCTTGTCATCCTCAACCCTCAAATTTCCTTATCTCTATCCTGGAACAAAACACATAAATCAATGACTCACCATGTGTACTCTACTCAATTGTAATTTGCTTAAACTTAAACTTAACTTTTTCTATTTTATTCAAATAGCATTATTTTTTGTAGTTTGTGTATTTGACAGCATTGTTCACAAAAATCACCGACTCTCAGTGTGGAAATTGTCATTTGCTGAAAAAAGCAATTATTTTATAGTTTACTCAAATTGCACACTGTTCTAGTGTGTGTATCTGACAGCGTTGTTAACATAAATCACTGGCTCTCAGTGAGCACACTACTCAGTTGTTGTTATTTGTAGAAGAAAGCAATGATTTTCTATTTTATACAAACATGTGTGCCGTGCTGTATCTGACTGCATTGCTCAGATAAATTACTGACTTGTGGTGTGTACTCTACTCAGTTGTGTACTCATTTGTCATTTGATGAAAAAGTTTTAAAACAAATTTGAATTTTTGGAAAAATTGTGAATGTTCATCAATATGGATCATGATCAGTCGACAGAAGAGCGGGATCACCAACCAGCTGCTGGCACCAGTCATGATGATATTATTCCTTTAACATCATCTACTAAAGCCTATGCTCAAGGGCATAGTGACTTTAGGCCAGGGAAACTTAAATTAAAATATACGTTTTTACATTAGTAAAGAAAAAACACCTCTAATAAAGGGAAAGTTCACTGTAGAAAAACATAAAAATGCCAACATGCCATTCTAAACACTCAGTGGCAAAGAAAGAGTAAGGCCTTCATCTTTAATTATGAGTGATAGCTCTGCAACTGTCAGTGAGGCATCTTCTTCTGTCTGTCATGACGATGCAAAACCTCATTATTCAGAGACTAGAAGAGATGCCAAAAAAATTATATTTGTAAAATCGGTGCTGAAAAAAAACGTAAGGCACTAGAAAAAACTGTGTGTACGAAAACATCACAAATCCCTGAGGAGAGTATCTCCACGAGTGCTATGTATGAGCCTGACCTTTCTGATACTGTACTCATAAAAAAAACCTCCTTTTACCATTTCTGCAATTGCGTCATTGAATAACACCAATAAAGCTGGTGATACAGAAACTGAGGAAGCCACTTCAATTTACAACAGGATGAGGGGGATATTTCTGTAGCTGATGACGGCGCTAATGAGGATGTTGATGTTAATGTTGTTCGTATAAGTCATGAACCAGTGGAATTCAGTTCTTGGCAGTCATGAGAGGGCCATTGTCATGCCTGGGCATAAGACCAAAAAATCCACCTCTTAAATGTAGAATTGTTTTAAACAAAATCCTTATAACAGTTGTCTAGCCATTTATAGCATTTGTAAAGCGACAGTCAGTAGAAGTAGGGACCTTAACCATCTAGGATCCTCATCCATGTTACGCCATTTGAAGTGAGTTTGAGGCAAGTTTTTGGGAAAATCAGAAACTTTTGCTAAAAAAATAACAACAAGCAGTCCAGCATCAGCTAGCTCCCTTCTCTCAACTAGATCCCAGCACCTGCAATCTACACCACCAACACCTTCATCATCAATATCATCCTCACTAGTGATCGGAGTTAATCCTGCATCAAAGTTGCTAAAGCTAGATGACTCCTCCCCTTTCTAGGATTCCTCTGAAGGATCCTTGACTGTTAGACCCACTGCTGCTTCTGTTGCTGGGGGTGGATCTCCAAACCAAGAAGAAGACTACTAGTAGTTTAAAACAACAATTGACTGTTAAACAATACTTTGCAAGAGGAAGCAAGTATGACAGCTGTCACCCAGTCCCACAGTGGAATACGGGCGCCATGATGACTAGGCTAGTATTAGATCTGCGTCCAATATCCACCATTATTGCAGCAGGTTTTAGACAGTTAATTGAGGTCCTGTGTCCCCATTACCAAATTACATCTCAACACCATTTTACTAGACAAGCAATTCCTCACCTGTACCAGGTGGCTACAAAAACCCTAATTATTGGGCTGAAAAATGTCATTCTACCCACTATACACTTAACCAATCTAAATCCCTAAGATTGTACGCTCATGTGAGCAGTGCCATCTCTCCTGCTGTTTCCACCACTTCTAACTCTGCTCTCCAGCTACTCAGCCCTCCTCCTCTAGGATCTTCTGCCCTTTGACCCCTCACGCTTTTCTCTGCACCCCTCTGTGGCTCTTAACCTGTCATCCATGCCCTCCCTCTTTGACTCAGGTTACCAGCGTATGTGGATTATCCCTCTCCCCCACCCTTCCACCCTCTCTCTCTAGCTGTGCTTTGAGCTTACTGAGTTACTGTGCTTATGGTTAATTGTACAGCACTGTCCCACCTTGTACTGTGATATTGTTTTGTCCCTGTACGGCGCTACGGACACCTTGTGGCGCCCTATAAATAAAAATTAATAATAATAACCACAGATATGTGAACAAGTGGAAATGGGCAAACTAAAGATTATATGACTGTGACAGCCCACTGGGTTGGTGAATCACCTTCAGCAGCAGGAACAGCAGCGACATCTAACAAACAACACCAGATCTTTCAGAGGCAGGCTACTCTGTGTATCACCTGCTTCACTAAGAGGCATACAGCTGACAACCTGTTAGGAAAACTAAGGAATGTCATTGCAACATGGCTTATCCCACTTGGACTCTACTCTTGATATGTGATTTCTGATAATGCCACCAATATTGTGAGAGCTTTACAGCTGGGTGAATTCACCAATATTGTGAGAGCTTTACAGCTGGGTGAATTCCATCACATTCCCTGTTTTGCTCACACAATAAACTTGGTGGTATAGAGGTTTTTATTAATTACAGGGACGTGTAGGAAATGCTGTCTGTGGCCCAAAATATTTTGGAAATTTTTTTGGCATTTAGCAACAGCATGTAGGAGATTGCAGCAGCTGCAAAAAGAATTGAATTTGCCCTGCCACCAACTGAAACAAAAGGGTGGTAACAAGGTGGAATTCCACCCTTTATATGCTGCAGTGGATGGAGGAACAGTGAAAAGCCATCCACGCTTACTCAACATGTCAAGACATTGGCAAAGGAGGAGGAATGTTCTTTAGTCCAGCGCAGTGGAGAATACTTTCCATGTTGTGCAAGGTGCTGAAATCATTCGCAGTAGTTACCTGTGAAATGAGTTCAGACACTGCTTTCTTGAGTCAAGTGATTCCCCTAATGTCGGACTTGTACAGTAGATCAAGTACTTTATTCTCTTCTCTAGGATCCAAGAGTTATCAACATCTTGAAAATCAGATCACTACATTTTGGTGACTGTGCTTGATCCTAGGTTTAAGAGCTATGTCTTCTCTTTCTTTACAACTGATCCAGATCTCAAAAGATGCAATGAGCTCCTGGTGAGCAAGTTGACAGCTCAAGTTGTACATGATACAATGACAACTACTCCGTCAGTTTCTCAGGCAACTGCTGCTAGGAAAAAACTTAGCTTTCCCAATAGACCCAGTGATGATGAAGATGAGTCAGCACAACATTTTGACATCTGTTCTGGTCTAAAAGAATTGCACAAAATTCGTAACTCCACCTGACTCTACTAACAACATCTAAAGAATGGTGGGGGATTATTTTAAAGACAGCAGACAAATAGACAGATCAGACAGTCCCTTTACATACTGGAGACCCATGTACCAACTCACTTTGCTGTACCTAAGCTGCTCACCCTCCAGTGTGTACTCAGAAAGAGTTCTCAGCACAGCTGGGAACCTCATCAGTGATAGGCATAGGAGGCAACTCCCTAAAAAAGATGATGTTCATCAAAATGAAATACAGATTTCATGAGGAAGAACTTTACCCGCAAATATATCAGAGTACAGAGACTTCTGTAATGGTGGATTCCAGCAGGGATGAATTAATATTGTGTGAGGATGATGTACACACTGATGAGGGGGAGGATGATGATAACAATATCTTGTCACTGTAGAGTTCATTAACAGCACTGTTAGCTTAACTGCCTTAAGTCCATTGGTAGCTTGTTTTGTGAGTGTCCAAACAAACCAAGCACTTCAGCCACAAAAGTGTCAGTCCTTGTTACTGAAATGCTTAGTTTGTTAAACTGTACATACCTTTTGTAATATCCAACATAAGGGTGGGGGGTGGGGCGAAGGGCACTTTCATATTGCACCACTTTTCTTTTCTGCTATTTCTGTGTGGTAATGTTTCATAGATGTGCTATAAACTGCTGTGTGTTTGTGCCGTTGCTCTGTCGCTTAGTAACCAGCCAGCTCACTGCAATCTTTGGCCTAAACTGGATGAAAATAATATTGTGATCTGTTAGGTGGTCAAAAATTTACTGGAAATGACTGGAAATTCATGTTATTGAGGTTAATAATAATGTAAGAACAAAAAAGAGCCAAATTATGGAATTTTAGCATTTTTTAGCAATTTTTTCAAAAACATACAGATCCAAAACCAAAACCAAAACACATGAGGGCAGTTTTGGTAAAGCCAAAATCAAAACACGAAGTTACTACAAATCCAAATAAAAAACACGGGGGTCAGTGAACATCCCTAGTTAAGTTGGTTTCCCTGAAAAGCTGACAGTATATAAAGTGCCTTTATTGAAAGATGGCTGGCTGAAGCCTTTGGGGCACAAGCCTTCTTTACTGTGCAATGTGTGGAAGAAACTCACAGTAGATCTCCTCCTCCTGGCTCTCCTTTTAACACTAATAATGAAGTTCCTAAATTAAAAAGGCAGTAACACTCTTCTTAATTTGTCTCAAAAGAAGGGCCCAATAAAGTGTGATAACCACCCTGTGTCTATGTATCTGGTTTATCTGAAGACATACAGAAGAGACAGTCCAAATTTCAATGTTCGAGATAAAGAAACTTCTAAGGCAAAAAAATCTTAAATGTGCCATGGTGTTTCCAGCCTAGTTAAGAGAAGAATTGCAACTAAAAGCTATACAGACCGCCACCACATGACTGGAAATGAATCAACACTTTCTCCAAGGAACAACCTGATAGATCCAGTGTCTATGTAATACTCCAAAAGCCACAAGCAAAGAGAGTGTCATCACTGTTCCCGTCAATTTATACTCATTCCTTGCTGTTATTTGGAATTTATGTACTACCACCATTTTGATCACAAGTACTAATTGAGTGGCTTGAATTTGTAGTCCATTTTCCTTGTTCTCTGGTTTATGGATGGGGGATTGTCATGTTTGTTACTCCTGACACCTCTCTGGACAGTTGTTCAGCACCACCATTTACAGTACAATACCTAAGTAATTACAGGGAGTATCCATATGAACCAGCAAGGAATATCATTTTTAGGAATATGACAGGTCCCACTTGGTAACCTTTAATTGAATCCGCTATAACATGTGAATTGAAGGAAAAGTGAAGGTCAGACTGAAGTCTTACTGCTCCTAAAATCTGAGTTTGCTATTACGGATGATTCCAAAAATCACTGTAATGACCTGATTTCTTTGTATGCAACTTAATGGTGATGACGATCTGATAAAACACTCCAGGGCTGACGCGTTTTTCCAAAATATGGGATTTCAGCAGAGGCTTGTGATAAAATCACGTATTTATTAATCTACATTGTTGGAAACAACAAAATCTGGAAATAATTCTACAGATGAAGAGACATATAAGAACAAGAGGTCATGCACTAAACCTGGAAGTAGCAGGTTGTCTTTACCAAAAGGGTAGTAAATAGGTGGAATAACCTGCCAACAGAGATGTAAGAGGTGAATATGATAGAAGAATTAAAATTTGCTTGGGATAGACATAAGGCTATCCCAAATTTGAAAAAAAGCTAAGTCTCAAATAGGGTTTAAGGTTTTTAATAATAAAAAAATGGGCAGACTAGATGGGCCATGTGGTTTTTATTGGCCATTAAATTATATGTTTCATTATTATGAAAGAAAAAAGTTTACTGTTCACAGCATATAAAATAGTTCCTCCGAGTCCCAGAAGGTAATTGTCGCCTGATGAGAGAGATTTGCAGCACCTCATTTAAAACTTCTCTTGGGATTTTCTGTTAATGTCTCTTTTTCAGACAATATATAGCAACATTTAACGGTGTTGTTCTTTTTCACCTAAGAACACTTTTATAAATGTTCCCAACTGTCTTTACTTTGAATATAATGCATGAAAACAAATGTTTGACATAATTGCCAATGGGTAAGAGAACGAAGAGCACTCACTGCAGAAAGTCAAACTGTGTGTGCCCTTCATCTGATAGAGCAATATAATCTGTTTCACATGTTTACACATCCCTATCAGGGCACTGTACTGGAGAAGAAGTGTAGTTCAAAATAAATAATTAGGCAATAATTACACAATTATTATTAACAAACTCAATTATAATCTGCTTTGTATATGAATAAGCAATCATTTATATGCTTTCTGGCATACATAACTTTGTTTTTTTAAATAATGTTAATTAAACTTACATTATGAAGCACCCTGTCTTTTTGTAAGTATAGATTTGCTGAAATGAAGAGGAAATTTTTACTCTCTTCTTATCTTCCTACTCTACCTCCTGTTCTCTTGATCCTATTCCCTCACAAATTGGTAGATCCCTGTCTCCTGTGCTCATTTCACCTCTATCTAAAATCTGTAATCTCTCACTCTCTACTGGTATCTTTCCATCACTATACAAGCACGCAGTGATTACTCCTATTCTAAAAAAACAAGATTCTGACCCAAACTCTCTCTCAAATTACCGTCCCATCTCTCAGCTCTCATGCCCCTCCAAGCTTCTAGAGAGTCTAGCCTACACTCGCCTCACATGCTTCCTTTCTGCAAACAACCTGTTGGATCCTCTTCAGTCTGGTTTTCGTTCTCAACACTCCACAGAGACTGCGTTGACTAAGGTTGTCAATGATCTGATCACTGTTAAAACTAAATGCCAGTACTCTCTCCTAATTCTCCTGGAGCTTTCTGCTGTATTTGATACAGTTGACCACTCTCTTCTCATACAAACACTGCAATGCCAAAGTCTTCAAGACACTGTTCTATCCTGGTTCTCATCCTACCTTTCTAATCGCTATTTCACTGTTAATTTCTTTGGGTCCAAATCTGCTCTGATTTCCTTTATCAGTTGGAGTACCACAAGGCTCAGTGCTAGGTCCTCTGCTGCTCCCTATCTATACCGCTTCTCTTGGACATCTAATAAGCTCCTTTGGATTTCAGTATCATCTCCATGCGGATGATACCCAAATTTATCTATCCTCTCCTGATCTCTCGACATCTATGTTGTCCCGTGTCTCTGCCATTTCATTTTGGATATCCCCTCGCCAACTTAAACTCAATCTTTCTAAAACAGAGTTAATAGTATTACCACCCACCAACAAGAGCATACCTGACATTTCTTTCTCTGTTGATAACATGACCTTAAACCCCACCTCTCAAGCTCGCTGCCTAGGTGTGATCTTTGACTCAGAACTATCCATTGTTTCCCACATCGACTCTATATCTAAATCATGTTATGTACATCTAAAAAACATTTCCAGAATACGCACATATCTTACACATGACACTGCAAAAACCATAATTCATGCACTTATCATTTCCTGCATTGACTATTACAATTCCCTTCTTACTAGTCTTGCCCAAAACAGACTTAAACCCCTACAATCTATTTTGCACGCAGCAAAAAGATTGATTTTCATTGCAAATCATTATTCCCCTGCTGTAGAGACATATAGAGTGATTACTCTATATGTCTCTACACTGGTTGTCTGTTTTTTACCGAATCCAATATAAAATACTTTTACTAACCTACAAGGCTATCAACAAGGCTACACCAACATACATCTCCTCACTTGTCTCAAAATATCTCCCAACTCGGCAACTCCGTTCTGCACAAGATCTGTGTCTCTCATCCACCCTTATTACATTCTCCCATTCCCGGTTACAGGACTTTTTTCGGGCTGCACCCACTCTATGGAATTCACTCCCTCACACAATAGACTCTCCTCTGGTCTACAAACTTACAAGCGTTCCCTGAAAACCCACCTAATATAATATTCCTCAACCACCCTCTTAACCTTACTAGATTACCCTATTACCACCCGTTACACAATTTCACACAAGACAACTACCCCCTGACCAACATTGCTGTGTGACGGGACCATTTAGCTTAGAAATCACTTTTACCTTTGCAGTCTGGCTGGACCGAAATGCAAAATTTAGACTTGACCTCATGTATTAAACTCCCATCGTCCCATAGATTATAAGCTTGCGAACAGGGCCTTCTCACCGCTTTGTCTGTTTTACCCAGTTTGTTTATTAGTTTACTGTGTTTGTCCCCAATTGTAAAGCGCTATGGAATATGTTGGCGCTATATAAATAAATGATGATGATGATGATGATTTGCTGTGCCCATGAGGATTTAGGTAACAAGAGGGGAGTTGCAGACCTTCAGAATCCTAGTGCTAAATATACAATTTACGTGCCCTATGAGAATTGGTCAAGAGGTCATTTTTTTACAGTTTTGGAAATGACTGACAGATCAGATATATTATTATAAATTTGAGCAAATGTGATTTTGTTTATATTGTTTTTTTATAATTACTACTATATATGTTTGTGTATATGTATGTGTGTGTATATATATAGTCACAAGATCAGGTTAGGGGTACAGTCTCCTGGGGTAGTCGGCTGCACTTTTCTCCAAATATGTCACACCAGTCTAGTACTTTGGTTTAAATAGCATCAGCTAGTTTTATTCACCGGTATGAAAATAAGCAAACCATGTACAAAATCCTTGTCTGTCTGGAACTACTTCTCTACAATGAGGGACCTAATAACCCACACATATACAAAACAACAGAATTTAAAGATCTCAAATTGAAGTATCTCACAGAAGCCATCTGACCTTCACCCCAGGTATTGAGAAACTGATTGAGCTGCCTTGCAGTCTTTTACCTGTACCACGCAGATGCAACTCCTGATTATCAGCATATCAAACCATGTTGCATTGGAAGGAGGGCTAAATTTAAAATGTGTGGACAGATTTCTAGTTGGGGAAGCGCATGTTACCATGTAAAAATAAATATATCAAGTATTTGTGTGCTACATGAAAAAGCAGCCAGTATTTAACTTATGTGCAAAATAATAAACTGAAATGCACCCCTTGCATTATAAAATGGCTTTTGCCTTACTTTTCTTAATGAATCAGGCCCACTGTGTATAACAGTTGTCTGTGTATGATGTAACTGATGATGAGGCATGTGAAATTCAACTTAGCCATTAGTTCAGCATTCACCATTCACCATGTGTGTGGATGGGGGGGCCTAAAACCAGCTCCACAGAAGTCATGGCAGCATTTCAACTATTGCATTGTGAAAGTAAACTTGCCCAAGTTGCTGGTATATTTGAGGTATATGAACCTTTCAAGTCCTAGATTGTCCTTAACCTGATTGTCAATTGAAAAAAAAAAGATTTAGCTTCCAGTGTATAATAATATCCAGGAATAATATTTTTCTTGGTCTCATAAATACATATTTTTTAGCAAAGTCCAAAGGGAACTAAGGAGAAAAGTTGTTAGGAATGTTATCTCTGTCTTATCAGTCAGCAAACTGCCTGCTGCTTCCCCTTCAAGCTCTGTAGGTCAGTGTGGGAAGGAGAGCAGGAGACTGGGGACAGTAATACAGAGGTTACACTTTGTGATTATACGGGGCTACGTGAGGTTTCGTCCTGAATAATGTTTCCCATTTCCTTCATTTTTACAGAATTCTTGTACAAGTAAATTTATCATTAAACATTATTTAATTATATTTAAAGAAAGTCTTCAGGAAAAGGAAAATAAATGTGCTTCTTAAGTGAAGCAAAGTAATAACCTTTGAAACAGATTTTTGTGGTCACAGTAGTTTATTTGTTTTCTCACTAGGACACAATCAGCATGTCCTGAGTATCTGTATACCTGATACTTGTATAGTGCACAATACTCAATAATACAGTCATCCTCTGTTAGGGTAAGGAAAAGACAGCAAAAGATGTTGATAAAAGGAATTAGGGAATATACTAATTTACTTGACACCTTTGACATATATGTGTATCTCTGAAATGTGTATTTGTGTCACTCTGTGGTGTAGTAAGCGATGACTTTCTGCTGTGACATTCATGCAAAGCTTTGAAAAGTCAAGAAGTCAAGAAGTACATGCAACTAAGCTACATGTAAATTATATACTAATGTGACAACAGGTAGTGCAATGGGTGCGTATGAAAGTTATCATTGCTTAGGTTCATAAATTTGGAGCATAACACGTTTGTTAACAGACGTTATTATATGCAATGCCTATTTATGCTACTTGTTATACGTTAGACAGATTTATTCTTAAATGTTGCCAGGTGGAGTATTTAATCAAGAATAAGACAGAACTAGATGTTTGGGCTAAACAATGAGCATGTACAAATATAATGCCATCAAACTTGTTTTTTAGCCAACTAGGTCATTGCATAATAGTACCCTGCAGCAGACTCTCAGGCACCTTCTCCACAGGGAACCAAAGGTCCCCAACCATCAGAGGTAGGACACTCAGAAGTAAGCATTATCAACTTCCCACCTATCACAAGCTGGCTACCGTCCTAATCCCTCCCCATATGGTCCATCAGCGTGGGAATAATGAAGGGTATATATTCGGTGCAGCGGTGGGATTCAAATAAATTAGCAACCGGTTCTCTGCCCTAATGACCGTTTTAAATATATAAAAAGATATACCAAAAGGTATTTTAATTTTTAATGCATTTAATACTCAAATAAGAACAATAAAAAGAGGTACACAAAACTAGATTATGTTATAAGAAAGAGTTTTAAAATATGAAAGAAAAAATATTAAAGAATACCTGACAAAAAGCTGTTATTTAAGATATTTCCATATTGCTTCTTTATTGGCGTCCTCACTTGCAATTTTCTTCGCTTTGTATTTCAATAATTGACGTGCTGCTTTCTTCAGGTTGGATTGGTTGTACTTGTGACTGTTTTGTACCATCCAAGGCCAATTCTGATACAACAGATTCCAATTTTGTCTTCTTATTGAAAAAAATCTGTCAAACTCTGTTGCCTTTACATCCTTTTAAAAAATGTAAAATGTTTATTTTAAAATGTGTAAAAGGTGTGCGTGTGTATAAAATAAAATCTTATTTTTTGCTGCTAATATCGAGATAATAATAGTAATGAGTCATGTTATGCCACACAGTAGTGCCCCCAGTTCATATTATGCCACAGTAATGCCCCTAGTTCATATTATGCCAAAGTAATGCCCCCAGTTCATAGTATGTCACAGTAGTGCTCCCAGTTCATATTATGTCACAGTAATGCCCCTCTTCATCACATTGTACCATGCTGCCTTTGCCCCTGAAAATAGTCTGCCATGCTGCCTTTGCCCCTGAAAAAATGTCTGCCATGCTGCCTTTGCTTTGACCCTTGAAACAATGTCTGCCATGCTGCCTTTGCCCCTGAAAAAAATGTCTGCCATGCTGCCTTTGCCCCTGAAAAATAAGACTGCCATGCTGCATTTGCTTTGCCCCTGAAAAAAAATGTCTGCCATGCTGCCTTTGCCTCGGAAAATAAAGTCTGCCATGCTGCTTTTGCTCCCCCTTGGTTACGTTCCTTCACTTACCTTTTCTGTCGGTTTCTTTCTTCTCCTTTTTTCTCTTTTTTTCTCTTCTCCTGTTCGTCTTCTTTCTTCTTGCTGCCAACTCCTCTCTGCACTGCTCCTCACTGAATTTCGGGCGTGGCGTGATGACGTAACGCCCGACATTCAGTGCGGACGGACCAGGGAGGAGGAGTGCCGACGACGCGGACAGGTGAGTTTTTGTTTTTTTAACGGAGCCTGCTCCCCCCACCAACAAAGATGGTGACTCAGCCTGTAGTCACCGGTTCGCTGAACCGAGCCTAAAATTAGGTATCGGTTCTGGCGAACCGGTGAGAACCAACTGAATCCCACCATTGAACCTGTGCCTTTTGACTGCGCTGGGTGTTCATGGATAAGTGACTAGGAGCTGCGTTTGTAAGGAATCGCATATGCCTGGTGACTGTGTATTCACCCGTCTGTATTGCTATCTACTAAATAACTGTATTTTGGTTGCAACAATCTGCATAGGTGATTTTAAAGAACCCACCAGGATGTCCGGTCCTCATAGGACTATTGAATTTTAGGCACTTGACAGTGACTGGACAGTAATGGCTATACCAGTGGTACCCAAACTTTTTCAGTTTGAGGCACCCTTATAGTCTCCATAATTTTTTCAAGGCATCCCTCCAAAATAATTACTGAGCAGTACCGTTTTATAAGTAGTTTGGTCAAAATAACATAATAAGTGTTTAGGTCAGGACAGAAATACTTAGTAACTTGTTTGCAAAAATAATACACATAAATCCAAGGAAAAATAATATTTTTATATATTTTCTTCAATTATATTTCTGTCAAAGAATAATTTACAGCTAATACTAAGAGGAATAAGATCAAACAAAATAAAACAACAATATGTACAAAAATCCTCACACTGTGCCCCTTCATCCTCACACTCTGTGCCCTCCTTCGTCCACACACTCTGTGCCCTCCTTCATCCACACTCTGTGCCCTCCTTCAGTCGCACACACTCTGTGCCCTCCTTCATCCACACACTCTGTGCCCTCCTTCTTCCACACTCTGTGCCCTCCTTCATCCACACACCTTGTGCCCTGCTTCATCCACACAATCTGTGCTCTCCTTCATCCACATACTCTGTGCCTTCCTTCATCCACACACTCTGTGCCCTCCTTCATCCACACATTCTGTGCCCTCTTTCATCCACACTCTGTGCCCCCTTCATCCACACACTCTGTGCACCCTTCATCCACACACTCTGTATCACCTTCATCCACACACTCTGTGCCATCCTTCATCCACACACTGTGCCCTCCTTCATATACACAGTCTGGCCCTCTTCTTCCTCACTCTGCCCCTCTTCATCCTCACTCTGCCCCTCTTCATCCTGACTTTGCCCTTCTTCATCCTCACTCTGCCGCCTCCTTCATTCTTTTGCCACTCCATTGCTGTTTCCTATCGCCATTTCCTCTCCCCTTTCTTTACTTACCATAATTGGCCTTCATTCTTCTTATTCTCCTGTCTTCTCTTTTGTCTTCTTACCAATCCGGCGGTGCCCGGGACCCAGCATCCTCCTCTCTTCTGCCACTTCTCAGTGAATATTTTAGACGTGATGACGTCACGCCCAACATTCAGTGAGAAGTGAGGAGAAAGGAGAATGCTGAGTCCCAGGTGCCGCCGGATTGGTAATTTTTTTCTCTTCTTTTCTTCCGTGTGTCAAAGTCGAATAATTGGATGAAAGTATATTGATTAATATTCTTTTACTGCGCGATTGCATTCAGTAAGCCACGTGTCATGACGCAATCGCGCGATAAATAACGCATGCATACACTTACACTTACACATTCACTTATATATAGTTCATATTTATTAAGGTTCCAATCCACATTTATTTATTATTAAAATGTATTAGATTGTTTATCTATGCATATATAATACTGTAGTAAAGGTATTTATGGTTAAGGTGTTTTAAAAGGTAAAGAGTTTGGTCTCATATTAAAGCTTATTTCACAAGCATTAACGGGTGGACAGAGTAGCGATCGCTTCTAGCGATCGCAAGATACAAGCAATATGAGGTTAATACTCAATAGTACTTTTGTGTGGGTCAATTTGAACTGGTCATTCTGAGTCAAAACATGTGAACAATGGGTTGGGGGAAGTTGCCCCTCACCCTTTGTAAGGATCAAATGAAATGACCTATATATAACTTGCAAGGAATTGGAATATCATTAACCCTGGACCAATGAAGACCTCACTAAGTGTTATCTGTACACTATATACAAGCATGCTGGCCTTTGTTCTCGCTCTCTCTTTGATCCTGGCAACATGAGAGCATGGCTGTATTCACTGAACCTGGATGAAGACTATAAGGAAGATGTAATGTATTCTGTGCTTTTATACTTTCCTGCTTTATTGTAACATCATTAATGTGTAATAATGGCTTGCTGCAAATTCTGATATATATTGCAATTAAATATATTTTTGCGTTGGAACCACAACAATCGCATTGGATAATGCTTCATTGGTAAGCGATAAATTAACCGAATATCCGCTTTGTGCAATCTATGGGTTGCTAGTGAGAGCCTAGAGACAAGAAAGAGAGAAAAACTGTTTCTTTTTCATGTCATTTTGCTATTTAATCGTGGTTTGCTTGCTTAGCATACGCATATGTGTGTTCTGTGTTGCCACATGTTTAAGCAGTTGCGTTGATAGATAGTCCTATTGTATTTTATAGTGAAATGAATTGTTAAAACCTCTGAGAAGTTATTACACCCATTTGGGAAAGTATATTTTCTGCGCAGAAAACAAGGGTGTATGTGTATGTGAATTGTGTGATTGTGAAAGTACTGGTTAAGGCAAAGGTTCTGTTGAGAAAACAAGGCATAAAAATTGACCTATGGAGAGGTTCTGTTGAGAAGACAGGGTATAAAAATTGATGTTGTGGTAGTATACGGTGAATATAGGTAGTATACAGTGAATATAGGTAGTATACGGTGAATATAGGTAGTATACAGTGAATAAAGGTAGTATACAGTGAAAATAGGTAGTATACGGTGAATATAGGTAGTATACAGTGAATATAGGTAGTATACGGTGAATATAGGTAGTATACAGTGAATAAAGGTAGTATACAGTGAATATAGGTAGTATACGGTGAATATAGGTAGTATACAGTGAATAAAGGTAGTATACAGTGAATATAGGTAGTATACGGTGAATATAGGTAGTATACAGTGAATAAAGGTAGTATACAGTGAAAATAGGTAGTATATGGTGAATATAGGTAGTATACGGTGAAAATAGGTAGTATACAGTGAATATAGGTGGTATACAGTGAAAATAGGTAGTATACAGTGAATATAGGTAGTATACGGTGAAAATAGGTAGTATACAGTGAATATAGGTGGTATACAGTGAATATAGGTGTATACGGTAAAAATAGGTAGTATACAGTGAAAATAGGTAGCATACAAGGTATACAGTGAAAACAGGTAGTCCCAATTGCAATCATAGATCCAGCAGATAGCTTAGTATCCGTAGGCAGTGAGAGGAAATTCACTGGAAAGGCTGATATTCTTCAATACTCAGTTCTCCCAGTTCTAGAGTACTTAACAGGTGTGCTGGAAAGACAGGATATTGCAGTGTTGATATTTTCGTCAGTCAGTAGAAAGTGCCTGCGTGGGGCAGCACGGTGGATAAGTGGTTAGCACTTCTGCCTCACAGCGCTGGGGTCATAAATGAAATTCCCGACCAGGGCCTTATCTGGGTGGAGTTTGTATGTTCTCCCCGTGTTTGCGTGGGTTTCCTCCGGGTGCTCCGGTTTCCTCCCACACTCCAAAAACATACTAATAGGTTAATTGGCTGCTATCAAAATTGACCCTAGTCTCTCGCTCTCTCTCTCTCTCTCTGTGTATGTATATTAGGGAATTTAGACTGTAAGCTCCAATGGGGCAGGGACTGATGTGAATGAGTTCTCTGTACAGCGCTGCGGAATCAGTGGCGCTATATAAATAAATGGTGATGATGATGAACCTTGCTGCGTACGATGGCAGTCGCTTGTATTGCTTAGTGATACGCAGTGGAGAAGTGAGTGGACGCAGCTTGTGTAATTCGTCCACGGCCACCACAAATCTCACACAGGGGTATTGCACTGCAAAGCATTGGAAAATCCTGTGTCCATATGGGTGCTGAACAAGTGTGTGAGATGGCCGATATGACCCACGTACAGGTCAAAGTAGGCCCGATAGGGTCTGTGTTTGTGAGTAGAGATTGTAAGGTAAGTATACAGTAAGGTTAAGGATACAGTTAAGTTATGTATGCATTGGCATACAGTAAAGGTAAGTATGCAATGGTATACTGTGATCAGTCAAGATGACCGAGGAATGTGTGAAACCTTTTTCCTATAATGGTTTGTAATATTATCAAGAGGTACTGAATAAGGTCAGTGATAAAAATATTTGTGAAAATTGAGAATTAAGATGACTGTTTAAACTGTGGCAATAGTAAAGGGAGCAGGTAGCAGGATTGCATGCATAGTGGAAAATAGCGTTGCAAAGCGAAGAGAAGGGAGCACAAAGCAGGAAAGTATGAAACCGAATAAAAAAAAAAAACTTAGAAAAATAGCAAATGTAACTGATAATCTGTATTAAGTGTATAACTATTCAGGTTTAAAGCTGAGTAACTTAAATGTATATATTTTTTGTGTGTTTGTGTATGGTGTGTGTGAGTCTGAATTTAGGAAAAAAACTTGCAATAGGAAAAAAGACCAGTTTATCAAACAGTCTGAAGAAACTTTTTGTTTTTTATTCCATGCATAAAGTACAGCCAGGGAAAAGAAGTGTAACAAAAGAAATTTGTTGTGTCTATGCAATGACTTAGATTATATCCATTGTGTCCAGATAAATGGTTTTAGTTAATTGACCCTGAATGCAATGAAGCTATATAGCCTTAGACCAATAGAAGGATTGTAGATAACCGTTGCTAGGGAATTTTTCCTGGTCACTAAGAAATGAAAGCAAACTGAGGATTTTTTAAAAAAATTATATTGTTTGTTTTGTTTTTGTTTTTGGTTGGTTGTTTATTTTATGTTGTCTTGGGTTTAGTTTCCTGTCTCTGGTCGATGATAAGTATTGAAAGCAAAAAGAAATATCATGTTTGTTTGTTTTTTTTGTTATTTGAAAACTAACTTTATTTTGTGTCTTTTTTTGGAGATAAGGACAAACAAAGAAATATATATACTTAGTGATTAAGGGGTTTGCTGGAGGAGTACAAAGATTTCCCTTGAAATACAACTTAACAATGGGTCATTGTAAACACTCTCCTAATTGCAGTTGCTCATGATAATTTATTTGGATGAGATTCATTATTTAAAATGAAGTATGTACATACTAATGTTGTTTTTATGTATTTCAGGTAGAAACCCATGCGAGATACAAAGTATGTGTAACTAAGGGTTAACTTTGCACTTCTCCATAATAGCCACGAGTATATTGCAAAGGTATATAAGTAGTGTGATCATGAGATACCGAGTTCCATATGAGATAACGATGGATGACACTGGATTGGATGGGTGACGTAACTCTCAGTTAAACTTGAGAAGAATGGGGAGGGGTCATAGTTTAGTGAATAGCTAAGGGGATTAGTAGAAAAGTAGAACCATTTTCCTATAGTGTCCAATCCAGCTGTCATTTTGCTGTAAAATCTCATACTTTGCTTATTTGCTTCTCTGTTTTTCTACTGTTCTGTTTGTCTGCAAATCTTTTTTTTGTTTTACTATTCGTTGCTCTCCTAGCTCTCATTCTTTACATCTCTGTTAGTATCTCACTCTTCTCTTGTAAAGAGATACAAAAACACGTAGACATGGTCTCATTCATGGGGCTAAGACATTTGTGACATCAGACAGAATCAGGGGTATACACATTACATTGACATAGTCACAGAAGTAGCTAGGGGTTTGTTTTTATGTATATAGAAGCTGCTAATTTTTAAGCAGAAGTTTTTGTTGTGGAAATATGATTCATGCTTTATAGCTTGCATGTGGTATCTGCCTTTTTGTCTCCTGTGCAAAGTGTGCCTCTATATATGCACAAAGGGTGGTAGGAGACAGGAGACTCACTGAAGGTAAATTAAGTAGACATACAGATATGCATCTCTGTGTAGAACATTGGAGTAGGATTTTTGCCACAAGACCTGACATAAGTGAACCCCAAGAAAATGTAAAATTTTCATGTTTTCATATTTTTCACCGTTAGACAGACATGTACTGGATATTGTTATAATTGACGAGTGGTATAGAAATGGACCCCATTGCCCTCCTCACTTAACCAAGTAGCTGAACTTGTGGGATTTAAAATGGCATGTGAGTTGGCAGAGGGAAAATCAATTGATTGATTGATTCAGTGTTTTTATAGTATAGGGGGCGACATTGAGGCGACTGAAGAACTTTTTATGACAATGGCAGTACATAAGTTGAACACTCAGATTACATGGAGGACTTGTGACAGTGACACAGTTACCAACTGAAGTAGTTGTTATTTAAGTTAACAATTACACACATGACTTTCACAACAGGGCGGACATAGCTGTCAAATGGAGAACAGGGTCTTATGTGACAACCGACAAATCAATGTTTTGTTTTGTTTCCTTTGTATTGATTTAAATTATACACACACATAAATTAGTTAGTATATATGAGATTTGTGTTGCCTGAAGAATAAACAGTCTGGAAGGCGAAGGGATGTGGTTAGGAGTCTGCTGGACCCTGGCGAGATGGACAAGATAGGCCTGTGGCTCCCAGAATGTATCTTCCAGACCTAGCTGAAGCAGCACCTGGTCTGACTCAGCTGGCTAAAGAAGGTATGTGCAAGCTGGTATGAGCATATGGGTGTGCATCAGACATTTCTTCTCAAGCTGGTAGGAAGACAATACCAATAGAGCCATCCCATACCTCTCCTACAGATGGACTTTCTTCAGGTAAAACAAATCCACTTCATCCAATTACCACCTTGCAGGATCCTCAAGTATATACTGGTGTACCGATGAAATATATCTGGGTAAAGGTGTATTGAAATGTTTCTAATGTATTGCTGTGTCATACCCAGGGTTTTTGTTAGTAGATGTGGTATCCCTAGAGTTATAGAAAGTGATAGGGGTATTCATTTTATTGGTAATAACTTTATAATGTATAAGCAGTGATAGTAAGTTACATACTTTTGATCAGTCACAAACCAGTGGGCTAATAAAGTAACGGTACTAGCTAGAAAGCATTGAATGGAATTAGGGTTGAAACTAGATTGGAGTGGCTGGCAGCTTCAGCCACTAGTCCTCCCCACTATCAAAATCACTCCTAGGGGTAAATGTATCAAGCTGAGATTTTTTCGGCGGGTTTGAAAAGTGGAGATGTTGCCTATAGCAACCAATCAGATTCTAGCTATCATTTTGTAGAATGTACTAAATAAATGATAGCTAGAATCTGATTGGTTTTTCAAACCCGACAGAAAACTCTCAGCTTGATACATTTACCCCCTAATCTGCCTCTTAACCTGTCACCTTTTGAAATGTTTTTTTTACTTTTCTTGTGATGAGTTTGTAATGGAGAGACTGTTCTAGACCTTGAGAGGAAAGGCAAATAGAGAGACAGCAACCGAGAACGTTCGAAACACTGTCTCCTGCGGTGTTACACTAACTGTTATGATGTTGGACTGGGATAGTAAGTGGTGGAACTGTAATTCCCTACGCTCAGGTTGTTTGACAGACAGGTACCAAGTGTTGACGACCAGCATCACGTCCTTAGGGGTAGCAGAGAGACACTGGTACCCATTCCATCCACTGCAGACGAGTCAACATCCGGAGTAAAATAAGTGAGGTTCCACCAAATGCAAAATGACACTGAACTATATTATCTGTATATAAGCTGTGTAGATGTTATACACTAATAAGCTTTTATTTCATCTCTGTTTCTTAAATTAAACATTATTAAATATGTTTATTGTTTAGAGGGTTATATAAAGTGTATATGTGATTGAAATTAAAGTTGAAATTGTAGAGGAAGATAATGAGTGTGTAAAACTAGCATGTGACATTAATAAACATGACAGGCTGTGTATTACTCAGCTGAATGTACGTGGAATAACTGGATACATAAACTAAATATGTCCATCTGCTCGCTTTCACTCCTCTGCAGTGCAGCAGGATAACATGTTAGGGGGGAGGTGCTTCTCTATCTAAGGAGGAAGAGTTTGAATGACAGCTTGGCAGACTTTCTGTGCAGAAATACATTGTGTGAATTGGTTGATTCCTACACACAGGAGAG